>NC_140702.1:36938184-37000684 GCF_054131305.1 Coturnix japonica
TTTCCTTCCTTCCTTCCTTCCTTCCTTCCTTCCTTCCTTCCTTCCTTCCTTCCTCCTTCCTTCCTTCCTTCCTTTCTTCCTTTTCCTTCCTTCCTTCCTTCCTTCCTTCCTTCCTTCCTTCCTTCCTTCCTTCCTTCCTTCCTTCCTTCTTCTTCCTTCTTCCTTCCTTCTTTCTTCCTTCCTTCCTTCCCTCCTTCCCTCCTTCCCTCCTTCCTCCCCTCCCCTCCTTCCCTCCTTCCCTCCTTCCTCTGTAGTTTCTTCTTACATAACTATACATTGATTTTTGCTGAAATAGCCTATGTGTATCTGTATGTTAAAAATCTCTGATGTTTCCTGTTCAGTAGTTAGATCATTACCTACAGCTATGTAAGAGGACAGAAAGTCACTTTCTTCCTTAGTAAAACAATATTAGAAGATTAAGGAAATTAAATATAAGTTTATCTAAATCATATTATGCATATTGAAGTTAGTCTAGATTTGGAGTACTGTTTTTACAAGTCTATAAATCATGAGATCGAGGTGGGTGGCAAATACTTGGATTCTGGGATCTAAGTATTTGTTCAGTTGCCAACAGTCCATGTTTAAACTTGATTAATATCCTGAAATCAGAAACCTTAACTCTCAGAATTTTCCTGTGCGATATATATATATATAGTCATGCAGACGTACAGTAATGCATAAGCTATGCTTAGACTTATTAGTACTTCTATGAAATGAACTTATCATGTCACAACTTTTCTGCTTAATTATTTTATTAATACTATATTAGCACAGTTTTTCCAGTTCACTTTTCACTCATGTTCCAAAGATGATTTTTCTTCTTGCGCACGGTGTACTTATCTGTACACAGGTAGCGTAAGTTAAGTTCAGTGCTTTCAACATTATCGATGGATAGTGTTCTTACATTGCTTACATAGCACTGGTCAGAAAGATGCCAAGATATTAAATCTTAAAGCTTTTGGAAAAATGCTATTGATTCTGAAAATAGAGGCAGGAAAAGAGTTAATTTGAGAGGTGGTTTTGAAAAATTGAGCAAATTAAACTTGGAAATTATTTTTAAAAAGTATGCATTACAAATCAAAGCTTTATTTTGGCATTCATTGATTCTACACTAGATAACATTTGATATGCTTTTCCTCTGAATTTTTGTATGGATACTTGATCACATTAGATTTTTTTTTCCATCCCATTTTTTTTTTCTTCTTTTTGGGTCTTAAGGTAAGCTCTGGACAGTGCTGTTTCTGACTGCAAGCAGACTCTATTGAGGAAATTTGGTACTAATAGTATAATCTCTTAGAAATCTTTTATTTTTTAAAAAATATTTGATTTTTCAGTTTGGTTGAAACATACTGTTAGTTTCTACCTATTCTATGTTTCTGAAAACTGTAATACCTTAGAAAAATAGATTATATATATATATTTAAATGGTGGAGCCAGTAAGTTTCAGTTTAATTTAGTGATGTGACTTCATAGGCTTAAGGTGAAGAATGAAAATGACCAACTTCTCATTAGTCTTTCTGTTCTATAAAACCTTCTGGTTTTGAACTTTGATCTTTGGCATATTTTGATATTTGGCATACTGGGGTTTATTAAAAAGAGCATGTCCAGCAGGTCAAGAGAGGTGATCCTCCCCCTCTACTCTGCCCTGGTGAGGCCTCATCTGGAATATTGTGTCCAGTTCTGGGCTCCTCAGTACAAAAAAGACAGGGATCTCTTGGAAAGAGTCCAGCGGAGGGCCACAAAGATGGTGAAGGGCCTGGAGCATCTCCCCTATGAGGAGAGACTTAGGGAACTGGGTCTGTTTAGCCTTGAAAAAAGAAGACTGAGAGGGGATTTGATCCAGGTTTATAAATACTTGAGGTGTGGGAGCCATAGTGGTGAGGCTGGACTCTTTTCAGTAGTGCGTGGGGATAAGACTAGGGGTAATGGGATGAAAGTACAGCATAGGAAGTTCTGCACGAATGTGCAGAAGAACTTCTTTATGGTGAGGGTTATGGAGCACTGGAACAGGCTGCCCAGGGAGGTGGTGGAGTCTCCTTCTCTGGAGATATTCAAGACCTGCCTGGACACCTACCTGTGCAACATGGTGTAGGGAGCCTTCTTTGGCAGGGGGGTTGGACTCGGGGATCTCTAGAGGTCCCTCCAACCCCTACGATTCTGTGAGTTTTGGCTCAAGCGATATCATCTGTGCTGCAGCTGACAGTGGACACATTGCATTTGTGCCAGCTGACACTGAGAATAAAAATGCAGATATCTGTGTCTGTTTTAAGGCTCTTCAGATGAACTTCATTTAACAAAATATTTTTCTCAAAAATGAAGATCAATTAAAAAAAATAAATAAAATGGGGGTATTATTTTGCTGTTTTGTCCATTTTTTTTCCCCAACATTAATAAAAACCAAACATCAGAAAGAAATGAAATATATATATATGTTTTGCTTCTTCTTTCTCTTTCTCTTTCTTCCTTTCTTTTTCTTTTTAATTTTATTTTTTATTTTTATTTGTGTAGCTGTTGATTTCCACTGCAGAGCAGAATCGCTTCTTATGGTAATTTTCCACCTGACTTGCATGCAACAAGTCTGTGCTTCATGAAGGAAGTCAGAATCTTTCTCACTGGTTCAGTACATCACTTTTCTTAACACTTTTTAAAGTGAATAATTTCTTTATGCTGTTATGGGAAAATACATGTTTTAATTGTGATAATGTTCTCTAGTGTGAATAAGATGCTTCTCAGTACTGTATTTCTTTTGCAATGTTATGAAATCTTGCTGCTTTGTTGTTATCTTGGGAGGATTGATCCTCTCAAGAACTACAACCATTGGAGCCAAAAACATGAGAACATTCTAGGTATTTAAATACTTTCCAAATTGTTTAAGGCAATGAGATGTTGTCTGATCATTGAAGATATTTTTCAGACAAATTTCTCTACAGATCTGCTATAAGATACCAGTTCCACAGAATCCTACGTAATTTCTCTATGAATATATATTCAACGCACCAAAAGAGCTCAGAAACTTTTTTTTCTTATCCTGTTTGTTATTGTTACTGGAATTTTCTGAATATCATTGGATCTGAGCAGTATAAAAAATGTAACACTGTCAACCCCCCCAAATTTTGTTCATATATGCATGTTTTTCCTGGCTTCTCCGTCTCACTTTGATCTTTCCTCTCAAAGCTGTAGGTTGAGCAGAATTTTTGTATCTGAAAGCAGTTTCAAGGAAGAGCCCAGCATCAGTTCCTTTTCTGCAGAGAAGTATGTGATACCTCATTTAAGTAAGCAGAAACATTCGAGAATTCATCTTAGTGCAGTCAGTGTTCTGCTGTATGCATTTCAAATATATATATCTATTTTTAGAAGATGACATTCAGACCTATTCCATATCTGCACAATTCTTGAAACAATCTGGGCAGTTTAGCATATGTTATTTTGTGTTAGCAATGGATGACTAGATAATTTGAACAATATCACAAGACAGTTTATGCAGCTTCTAAAAATTATAAATCTCTGTTCTATGCTTACGGTACTTCATTCTACTATGAGTAATGATTTACTAACAAGAATGATTTTTCTGAGAAGTGTATCTTAAGATTTACTATAGTTGAAGTACTTCTAAATTGCTATTATAAAGACTCTTAATGTCACCCATGACACATTTGAAACCTTATCAAGAAACTTATTTTATAGTCTTGTTTTTGAAACCTTAAAGTAGAAGCATTATAATTCATTAATTAGCTGTGGCCTGTATTGTTCCCTGCTGCTATTTAATTCCTTTTTTAAGGACAAAACACTCAGTTTTGCAAAATAACATGAGAGTGGTCATAACATTCCCATAACAGCTAACCCTCTGTTAGGGCATGTACATCTATGTATACTGCAAGTGGACTTTGCTAGAACAGTCAATATGATGTCATAACAATTGGAATGTTAGAAAATATAATTCATCCTAATAAAGTAAGTATCACTGTTCAACAGTCTGATTTGCGCTTCTCACTTCCAGTGCCTCAGCTTCTACAACAAATCTAGTTCTTTGATCTCTTTCATCTTTTCCCGTTGCAATTTTATATTGCTGCTTTACAAGTCTCTATGCAAGTGCTGACACAATTACCTTGACATCCTGAGATATAATTGTATGTTTTAAATTTCATGGCTCATTTTGGTCATAGGAAGTCAGCTCACATAACCTTGATCTGACTCCTGTGTGCTTATTTAACTGGTCTTAATCTGTATAGATTTATTACTTGTTATGACATCTTATGTAGCATAGTTTTCCATAATCACTTAACCCTACGTAGTCTTGATAATTACTGTATAAATTTCAGAATGCAGTTCCCATTATGCTACACAGCAAGTAGCAGATCACACTGTATGTAGAGCTTCCTTGTGCTCTGGACTACTTTTTATTTTGTATTTACTATTTACAGCCTATCTGACTAGACAGCTAATTGTATATCACTCTTTTAATATTTAAATATATATAACAGATGCGGGCTATTTTGTCTGAATGTGTGACAGTAATATCACTGCATGTGTGACAGTCTTTGTGTGTATGTATGGGATTAGAAAGCTGCAATCTGGCAGAAAGGTTGTTGACAAAGAAGAAAAAGCAGAAGCTTTGGGTCTAATAAGGCATTTTGGTAGAGGTGGAAAAAGTTGTGTGTTTTTTTTTTTGACATACCTAAATATAAACACTACATGTTGAAGGTGAGACATTTCATCTTCCCATAGTATCCTTAACTGGAGAGAGAAATTGTTTGCTTAGTAAAATCCACTTACACACTTTACTAAAGAGTTTTGTCTTTTAAAAAATAAAAACAAATACTGACAATTCTGAGCTCGTTTTTACTTGGTTCAGATGAAATTGCTGCTGAAACTCTGAACCAGCATTTTACTTCTAAATGGTCAAGATTTTCTCCCTGTAATGACAAGGATAAAGGTAATGAAGCATTTCCCTGACATTTCTAGTAGGAAAACAACCACACTGATTTTATATAAATTAAAGTCTATGGCAGAAGTCTTTTACATAAATGATCAGCTTTTTAGCTGTTATGTCAAAATTTGTTTCTGCAGAGCAGAAAGTTAATATGAAGAGAGAAGGCGTAAAGTCAAAGAATGTCTACATGAGGTAGATTTTTCAGCTCTTTTACAGCTGTTTTACAGCTCCTGGATATGCATAGCTTCTGCTGAAGCTTCTCCTCTCCCATGCTCATATATTCACATCATCCAATGAACATAGTTTGATATAACTAGTTCTATTCATATAGAATTTAATATGGTTGTACTTCAAATTGAACCATAATACCACCACTAACTAAAACTGCAGTGTATTAAATATTCTCATACATGTGTCTATGGTAGATATGGTGGCTATTAAACATGAAGAATTAGGGAAAAAAAAAAAAAAAGAAAAAAGTGTAGCTTTATGGTATTCTGTTCATATTTAAAATTTTTCTGTGAATAAAAATCTTCAGAATTTTGAAGGTCAAAATGCTTTTTTATGATGGATTAATTTGATTGTGCAAGATACATAATGTTGAAGTCAAAACATTCTTCAAACATTCTTCAGAAGAGTAACATAATATTTTAAATCTATGTGTCCTTACGTGCTGCAAATAATCATAACAGTGAAGACAAATGCCTTTCAGCTTTATGGACAAAAATCAGTTCTTCCCTTCATATATTTTACATTTTGAATCTTTATATTCTTTGTGTGATGTATACATTTTGAACCTCATCTCAGGTCTTAATATTCTTTTCTATGTGAAATATTATGAATAGTAGATGCTTTGCTTTGGGATCAACCTTTTCCTCTTTATGATATGAAGAAACAAGAGGAGGAAGTAAACATAGATAACCAAACATGAATAATTTAATGTACTATTTTGGCAGGGTGGTGGTGTTTATTTTCCAAACCAAAATAGAGGCTGTACATGCCGATTGCATTCTTTGGATCCTGGGCATTAGCTCCAGCTTTAGTAAAGACTGCAAAATACAGCCAATGAAAGTTTACTTTAGAATACTGCTTTCAGTCATTTCTAAGCTGTTTAAATGACAGTTATAACCTAAGAATGAACTAATTATTGACTTGTTTAAAGTCAGTTATTGACTTGTTGACTTCCATCATAAAGGCTTGTTAACACATTTATAAGCCATTAATAAACTTATTTCTCTAATGCACCAGTGTTGCTTGCTGTATTTTTCCCGTGCTGCACAAACTAAATGCTGTTCTACATCTTTGTTTGAAAGCCTTGTTTGTGTCCATAATTTAGTAACTTTTCATAGAGTTTCAATGTAGAGAAAATACAAGCACACAGTATGCATAATCTTCATTTTATCATTTCAAACTCATATTTTGTTCACTGATGTTATGTATACACAAGAAAGAAGCTTCTTGTGAAGCTGTGATGAAGTAGTCTGTTACTCAAAGATTTAAAAGAGCTGCTCCTTAGCAGCCCACCTTACTAGATAAGACACATAACAAACTCTTCTTTGCTACCCGCTCTTCTATTTTTCTTAGTTCAACACAAGAACATAGCATGCAGGCTTTTCTCACTATGCTTGTCTCATGTTCACAACAAACACCAAATGGCTCCACTTGTCTTCAGCCCACTTCTTGAAGAATTCTGTCAATTGTTCACACGGTTCAAATGACTCATGAAGGCATACAACCCCAGAAAGAGGATGAAGAAAGTTTTACCTACTCATCTAGTGAATAGATACGTGGATACAAGTATCTGTTTGGACAGATACTTAAGAGTCATGAGGCTAACAAGATGAATTCTTGACTTTTATCCCTTTTTTCAACTCACATTTTGTCTGTTTCCTTCCCACTTCCTAAAGAATATACCACGCCACTAGACATATTTGAATTGGAGTTGTCTTTCTATATTTTTATGAAGACCTCTGAACATCACCTTTAAATAATGGTGAAGTGCTTTACAGTTCACTAGTCTGATATTTTAAAGCTATATATTTACTTGACATCCTCAAAGGGCCTTTGTTTTCAGTGATGTGAATAAGGTGCTAAAACTTAAAGATTAGAATGATTTAAATTTTGCACTTCAGAAGCGGGAAATAAAAAAAAAAAAGAAAAACTTCTAAAAAAATACTTCTAGCTATAGTAATTTTTGTAAATGAATTCCAATGACAAAAAATATGTCACATGTGAAGTCAGTATTTTCTTCTTCCTCTTAATTCACACTGAGGTATCGTTGTTCGTTTGGGCATATTACTTAACTTGTAAGACTGGCAAGTCATACTAATAATTCCAAAACTTGTTAGATGTCATGATCTAGTGCTTGAAATTTGTGGAAAGTCTCCCACTTTTTACTGTGGGTGTTCAGTCAAGTTCTGCATGTTCTTCTGTATTTTTGCTTCAACTTTTAGCACTTTGGCAAAATTTCAGAGCTGCAAGCTTCTTTTTAAGTTTAATGTAGTCTAGATAGTCTCAAATTCTTGAATTCTAAGTAACCCTGCTTAACTGAAATCTGGACTTTTATTGTATTTAAGAGAAAATAGCCAAATGGAAAAAGTTCCTATTTGTCTTCTCCAATTCTTTTATATGCAACATAATTTTGGATTTAATTGGCTTTCTTTTTTTGCAGTAATAATTAACCTGCTGTTCAGTAGGAATTTATGTACAGTACCGGGCTGAATGGAGTGGCAGATTATTCACAGAGATGTTCAAGACCAGACTGTTCTAGTGTATATTCAGCAGAAGGAAAGAGCTGATGATAATAAATTTCCTTAAGAGGAGAAAGCTGATCTAAATCTAGCACAAAAGTAGGAAGAGTAGCAGATAAATCATTTCTGCCTGAATACTTACATTAGGAAAGAAAGGGTACAAAATGAAGTAAGTAAGAGATATAAGGTACCATCAGTTTATCCTCTTCTATTTTGAAGTATTTCAGAACCTAGAACCTGCTGATTGTCAGGTGGGAGATCACACCCAAAATCCTGGTAAAAATAACACATCAGAGCTGTCAGACACTTTGGCTCTTTGGCTGTGGGAAAGAAAGATCACCATACCATCTTTCAGAAATCTTTTTTTCAGAGAGCAGTAGTTTTATTATCACTTGAGCAAGGCCCTCTTGTCAGTGATTGACAAGGTTTTTTTCCTCCAGATTTCTTCCATAACCATGAATAACAACTTGAGACTTGCAGATAAGTGCCTGTGATAAAAATTCATCAGGACTTGGAAAATCTGAAAATTCACCCATGGGTCTTATGTGGTATATATTAGCTATCACTGCAGTTGGTAGAAAAATTCACAGCCTGGAAATCCAAAATACATTGATCAAAATCTTTTTTATTCTTACCATAATAGATGGCTCATAGTGTATTTAACATGCAGAAATATTTTTTTCAAAATCAGAATGGCATTCTAAGAATATATTGCTACACAAGTATATGGCTTTGTTATCATGTGATCAGATGTGGTACTTGGGGTGCTGATGACACCTTCTATTCAGAAGTTTGGAGTGAAAATGATAGGTTGCACTTCCCCTTTTTCACTGTCTTCTCTTTTCTATCTCTGACTTTCCACTTTTTATTACTCTCAGTTTCACATGGTGAAAAAATGGTGGTGAAGGTCAGATAAAAAAGCACCAAGTAAAATTTCCAGTTAGAAGAAGAATCAGATGATTCAAAAGCCCTTCTCATTCTTTCGCTGCTAAAGTAGAGAAACAACTTGTTATTCAAAGAAGGTACAAATTAATAACATTACAAACTCAAGTTTTAAGCAAAGTGTGTGGAAAATCTAGAAAACTCAGATAAATTATGACCTTTGCAATCTGGACATTTGCACAAGTACCTGAAGTGTATACCTTGAAGTCTGGTAACATCTTTTCTGCTTGTATCTTCAGTCACTTCAAAACATTGTCATGATCACTGGTTTCTTCGGTCATTAAGTGGTCACAGTGTAATTTGTAGAGGACAAAGATATACTCAGACTTTCATTAATTCATTAGAGGCTTTGCCTTGATTAAAACTAGAGAAGGAGTGCTTTCTTAAACTACAGGCTGAACTAATCTTTTCATTCATAAGTCATTTAGCAGATCTGTGTTGAAACATAATCGTAGGACTGTGTTCTGAAAGCCTGCACTGTTACATATTTCATTGTATCAATTCTGTGAATAAGTCAGTGAGATCAATATCTAGGACATTCAGTTTAATAGCTTTCTAGACAACTAAGTTTTCTGTATAAACTAATTTATAGCTAGAATTCAAGTATCTTCAGCCCATCACCTATTGTATTTTTCAACAAACTGCAGAAAGCAAGCTGTTCTTACTGCACTACAAATATATGATTATATTATCTGACATACTGCATATGGATATTGTATATGTATTTTTAAAAGAATCTGGAAATAATATTTTTCCTCTTACTGATTTCACTAGGCAGGATGTTTGAAAAACATAGGTAAAGGGGAAGAAAAAATAGTGCAGATGGTGAATGCAATAAAATCCCATAAGGGTAATTCCTGAGTAACTAGATTCTGACCTTGGTAAATAAAGGGGAAAACCATGGTATTTCAAGTCTAAGACCTGAGACCCAGCTGCAAAGCTGAGAGACTTTTGATGTTTGAAATTTCCATTATCCTCCGGTATCTAATCAACATGAATAGCTTGCAAGATTCAAAGAGCACACAGCTCACTATATTTATGCAAATTCAGTGATTTGTTTACCCCAGCTGTTGCTGTTGTTTTTTTGTTTTGTTTTTACTGTTCAGAACCTGCAATGTTCTCTGCTCTTAGCAGCCAAACAGAGACTAATTTTTATTTTACTCTTGCATCGCTCTCATATATCAATGTAATTTGGGTATCTTGCACCAAAGGCTCTTGATGACCTGTTGTTGTTTTGGTTTGTTTTTTGTTTGTTTGTTTTTAAGAAAACACTCAACAGCAAGGCACTTTTCTAACCACCTTTCTTTTTCAATTCTATGGAATCCTTTTCTAGGATTGGTAACTTTTCGTATAACTTATTCATTTATTTATATATTTAGATAATTATTTAGTTTGGAATCTGTATTAATTATGTGATACAAATGAAATTTGCATAATTGTTAGCTTAAACTCAAGCTTACAAGAGAGGATTTTAATGATGTGTTGTACAGAAACAGAGGCTGGGCAGATGAGATTGAATGAGTACAGAAAATGTATTTACAAGAAGAGCCTCTCTACATTTGAGAGAGGAATACAAAAGGCATTTTATTATCTCTAAGGTAATATCATGCTAATGTCATGAGGGAAGAAACCTTAGCCTTTGTCACCAGTTCCTAAAATTTTACATTTTTCCTGTCAGATGCAGTGAAATGCAGATAGAAAAAAAAGGAACAAAAGTATTCTGTGTGATTAGATACATCTGTAGTTTGCAACAGATTATGCAGATAATGAATTTAAATTTTCAGGATATTAATGAGATATAATCTTCCACATAACAATCACTGATTTTTTGTATATTTTTAGTTGCATACATGACAGACTCCATGAAATGTGTAAAGGCTCCAGTTGCTACAGTGCTACTACCTCACTGAGGACAGTTTCAGAAGTCGACATATTTTTCCAGCAGACAATGAGTTATGGAAACCAGTTATAGATTCCTTTATCTATTTTCCTTTATTGACATAACAGGCTGGTGGATGTTGAGAGAAGCATAGAGAAAAATCTGCTGAGTATAAGAAATTTTTAAAATGGTTCTTTAAGTCATTTCTTATGCATCATTTGTGGGTTTTTTTTCCACATCGTTCTGAGCCAGAGCCTCCCTGTGCTCTAATGTAAATGTCATACTTTAGATAACTCTATAGGGTTTTAACTCTATCGTCATTCGAAGATGTTCTTGGTACAAGGATATGTCCTTGCATCTTCTGTTTTCTACCAGTGATATTGGAGATCCCATGTGTTGATTCTGTTTTCTTTTTACCTGCCTTTCAGTTTTGAAGAGCATGATTTTCCTGTTTGATGATCCACTTTGTTTGGAGTTCAGTTGTTCTCCCAGTGGATTTATAAATCAGAGGTGAAATCTACGCAAAAATTTCTGAGCAAGTGAAATTAGGAATTTCATTATGCATTTCAATCAGGAAAAACATGACCAAGATAAAAGCTTTCCAACCACTGTGTTTCATTCATTTCATTTCAGCAGTGATTTTTTTGCAGCAGAATTACTACATAGTAGCGTCATTTATCTATTTTCCAACAAACATGGGATTTAAACATTGATTAGTTGGGATAGATGAACGCAGTGGTTAAGATTCTTTATGGCTGGCAAATGTGATCAGCATCTTCAGGAATTATTTATGACTTCAGCTGCCCTATGCTTACTGATTGTTCTTGATTAAAAATCACCATGATTATAAATTTAGTGTGTGAAATCTAATCCCAATTTAAAAAAGAATAGATAAACTATGAATTTTAAATATCTAATAACTGATAAAATAAACCTGTTGGTTTGCCATATCAGTAGAAGTAGATTGTTATTAATTCAGAATAATTACTGAATTACTGTATTGCTCTTGTAGCCAAAAAGGCCAATGGCATACTGGGGTGCATTAAAAAGAGCGCGTCCAGCAGGTCGAGGGAGGTCATCCTCCCCCCCTACCAGGGGGTGAGGCCTCATCTGGATTACTGTGTCCAGTTCTGGGCTCCAGTACAAGAAAGACAGGGATCTCTTGGAAAGAGTCCAGCAGAGGGCCAAAAGATGGTGAAGGGCCTGGAGCATCTCCCCTATGAGGAGAGACTTAGGGAACTGGATCTGTTTAGCCTTGAGAAAAGAAGACTGAGAGGGGATTTATCCAGGTTTATAAATACTTGAGGTGTGGGAGCCATAGTGGTGAGACTGGTCTCTTTTCAGTAGTGCGTGGGTACAGGACTAGGGGTAATGGGATGAAAGTACAGCATAGGAAGTTCCGCATGAATGTGCGGAAGAACTTTATGGTGAGGGTGATGGAGCACTGGAACAGGCTGCCCAGGGAGGTGGTGGAGTCTCCTTCTTTGGAGATATTCAAGACACACCGGGATGCCTACCTGTGCGATGTGGTGTAGGGAGCCTTCTTTGGCAGGGGGGTTGGACTCGGGGATCTCTAGTGGTCCCTTCCAACCCCTACAATTCTGTGATTCTGTGATTGTATGAGATATAGGTGAGATAATGACCAAAAATTCAACAAATTCTAGGCCATCCTATGAGATTCATCACTGTTTTAATTAGTCAGGAGAGTGAAAAGATTTCCCTCACAGTTTTAAGAGTGGCCAGTGGCTTGTCAACACCAAAAGAAACAGCGATTTCTTCAATTTTTGTCTAATAACAATTAGCACTCATATTTAAGTGCAGACAATGTGCTCTAAATTGTAGAGAAAGCATAAGATTTGCAATAGCCTGTAATAGCTTCATATTCTGGGAACTTCATGCTTCTTTCAGTGACTTAAACTATTTTAAACAATACAGTAAAAATACTGGGATCAGAAATCTCAGCTTCCAGTGAAATGTGTGTTAAATGCATTTATGAAGTGCACAGAAACCATACGTTCTGCTTTTCTCATAAAAATGACAAGAAATGTATCTTTTCATTTTTATTTTTTTAATGTTAAATTTTCATGGCCACACTGGCTTTTCGTATCATCTCCCAATAAAACTTCAGAAATCCATTTTGTCCCTGCACCTCCAAGACCAATTGGCTGATAGACAGAGAGACTTGTGAAAAGCTATGGATAAATTAATAGTACAGAATGTGCTCTAGGACCATGTTTGGCTGCTCTTGAAATCCTACTGAAGGCTGAATTATTTGTATTAAGATAGGCCAACATTCAAGCCTCTATGTGTCAGTTCTTTGTAACAGTTGCCATTATCTTTATACCTGAGAGAGCGGCTTCATTCTTTATTATTGCTCAGGAATCAATACTCCCATTGCCCTCACAAAATGCTATACAAGCATTATTGGCATTTCACTTGGCAGTGAAGGGTATCAACATCAATCTCACCAACTGCACACTTCACTAACCCTGTTTCACGTCTCCAGTGTGCATTTGTATTCTGTTTGCACCATGCTTTCCTGCTCAGTCTGAATGGGAATCCTTAGCAGAGCCCTGACACCTTCAGAGACTAAAAGATGAAAAGACATCACTGATAAAAGTAGTTATCTTAGCATGTTCAAGTATGTGCTTTACAGGGGTTACATGGAAGTTCTGAATGTCTGAACTCTGATTAAAATTGAGAACCAAACCAACAAAAAATAAGGACAACTCTTAACAAGACAGATGAGCAGAAAGCATTGCTTCTTATGTCAGTGTGGTAGAACTCTTAAAGAGAAGGAAAGCTAGATCTAATTGTAGATATTTTTCCAAAGGGATACCATTGATTATAAGGTGCTTTTTCAGAACTTATGAAATCCTTTGAAATCCTAACTCTCAAATAGTTATACATATTGGGAATAAGTGATATATAGCTAAATAAGCCAACATTTTATACTGGTTTAAAGGAAAGGGTTTTTGGAACAGCAGACACATTTTTTCTCTGACTGTGTACAGCTGCATCCATTTGATATGCTAGTTCAGTCACAAAGATTTGCATTGAACATGTAAATTCATCTTTAAACGTGCAATTTCTAGACATAATCTAAAATGGCAATTGTTCAAAGCATCCTGTCTCCTGCAGAGCTTTGTGTCACTGCAGAGCACAATAGAAGGTATGCTTTGTTCAAATAACACTACAGGCATGTCAGTTAGAGAACTATTAATAAAGTAATAAACCCATCAGTGTATAAGCTTTAAAACAAGAAAAACATGCTATTCTTCTGCTTCCTTCTCACCTTTTGATGTTGAATCTGTGAATGTTTCCCTCTATTTTACAATTATGGCACATCATATCTTGAGGTAATTGTCTATAAAAGAAAAATAGTAATGTGAATTACTTTTGTTCCAAAGCACTGGGATACATCTAGAGAATGCATGTTTGTGTGTGGGAAACTGGGTGAATGAGGGACCATAAGACAAGAAAATAATATGACCATACTAATTATATTCAGAACTTTTTAAGGTTTTAATTTTATGATAAGCAAAGCTATTAGCTTCTTATGATAGTGAAATGTTTGATTTCTTGTGTATTGTTTGCTGTACCTTCCTGAAAACAGCATGTGTCAAAGAAGTAGTATTTTCCCAGTCCTTTTTTCCATCTGGTGACCTGGTTCCATCTAATTATACTTGGGAAATCTGTGGAACAGGAATTGAAAATACCTTTAAAATGTGTCACCTGTGTATTTTATTTGACTCTAAAATTACTAATCACTGATTTTTTAATTTGAGGTTACTTTAGCCTACATTCAGGCATCTTCTGTGGCAAATAGTCCTTCTTAACTACATTAGACATTGCAGTGCTCCAATAGGCTGTTTCTCATTATTTACAAGGAAGAGATATGGTAAACCAAGGTCAGTGCCATCCCTAGAAAGTTCCTCCTGGAAAGTGAGACAGAGATTAAAAAAAACCTTGTTCCTGTCAGGAATTATTTTGTAGAATGCAGAAAGAAGGATGAAAAACAGTCAGAGACAGGAAGATTCCTCTTTGGTTATAATACCATTCATTTAAACAGTTAAGATGTACTACCACTGTTGAAGTAAACAGTCGAAGGAAAGGTTGAGGAACTGTAAACATCTGTCAGTATAACTCAAGAACAGAAATAACAAGCAAGGGACAAGAAAAATATTAGTATATTAAAGTCTCTTGTGTATATCTGGCAGACCACATATTTTCCATGAGTTATGTTTGTACTAATATTTTTATTATTAAAAATCCATGCTCGAGGTGAAAATAATAATTTTTAACATGTAAAATAACATGCTGAAAGTTGCTGTTAATTTTCTCAGTCTCTCTTGAGTCTGTATTAATCATGGCAGTGTCTTGCTTATTTTGGAGAGAAATTCTTATTTCTTTCAAACTGTTTACATCTAAATGCAAACAGATGAAAAATGAAATGTAATATCAGGCATAAAACGCTTTTTCAAATTTGCAGAAACTTGAGCTGGCTTTTAATTGCACTATAAAGATATTTATCCTTTTGTGTTTTTAGGACATTCAGTCTACCTGTGGACGTGTTTAGGTAAATGACTCATCCTCCAAAGAACCCAAGTTTGCCCCATATGTCTTGGCTTCTAGAACTCAAGATGTTGTTGTAATTACAATAGGTTTGTAAAGTGGTTGTAAAAGAGCAGTGTTGGCATAACCCCACATATATTTCTTAGAGATGTCAGCTGTTCCTTGGCAATGTGGACAGCAATGACAATCCTCTTCATGATTCACTACATGAGACTTCTGGCACCAGTATTGGGATTGTGTGTACATGAAGCCATGTTTTAAGTGGCAATAAAAGTTTGTCTCTGCACTACTTTGTGGCAGTGAAGCATTTAATTCTACAAGATTCGAGTCTGCATTTTGTGAAGAAGAAATCAATGTGTAGGCCCATGTATAACAAAAGTATCAAAAGAACACCACTGCCGCTAAACTAAATTAAAGCAGAAGTACTATGATGAACACTTGCGTAGATAATTAGGTTTATAAATGTATGATTAAATTTAGTTGTTCCTATGTATCCTAGTTGTAGTTCTTGGAACATAGAGCAATGGCAAATACTGGGACATTTGTTTAGGCATAAGATTTTAAATTCATGGCTTAGGCACTGAGGGTAGAAATATATAAAACAGGTCATTTTCACATGAAAAGGAAAAATTGGCAAGAATGTTGCCATCTTTCATAACTGCCAGTGATAAATGAATTAGAGATATTCTGGTTCATTTTGCTGATATTTATCTGATTCATATCTTATACAAGCTGGGGCGGAATGTGGACCTGTTTGCATGCTAACTGTCATCTATACCTTCTTGACTGTTTTGCTCCAAGAATGGATTGCCCCTGTAATTTTTAGAAAGACTTCTGAAGCCAGTATTTGCTGGCTTTTTTTTTTTCTTTTTTTTTTTTCCATGGGCTTGTAACCCCCTGTAGCGAGCACTTCATGACTGTTTCATCCCACAGTCCAGTCAGCCACCCTGACCCCTGTGAAATTGTGTCCCTCTGGTAAGCTCTTTGGTTTACAGCCGCTCACTGGATGGGACTTGTATGACCACACAGACCCAAGGAAAAGTAACCACTCTGAGTAAAACAGGCTAAGGAAGAAAAGCGTGCTGGTAAAATATTGTTTTCTACACCCTGCAGTGTTACCACAAAATTAAGAATGGAATCATCAGTGAGTATCAATACAAGCTACAGAAAATTTAGATATTTAGTAAATTAGAAACTAAAATTATATACACATACATGCATGTAGAAATCCAGGATAGGGAACTCTGAAGTTTTACACTTAGATTGCTTTAAGATAAAAACTGTGACGTTTTCTTTTTTTTTGCCCTTCTTTTTCTTTCTCCACACTTTTTCCTCAGCTATGTACATTCTCCTACTTTACTGTGTTCCTTTGACCATAGTATGTGACTGCAAGTGTCTGTCTGTGCCTCATCCCGATTGTGCAACTGCATTTATGGATTTGTGACTCTTTCTATAAGTCTTGTTCTAATTCCATGTGTTTAATGTGGCACTTTTTACTCAGTACCTTTCATATTTATCCCTTTGGTCTTTCTCCTCATCTTTTATGAGTTCTCTGTGTTTAATCCTGATTTCCTCACAATTGCAGGCATTGTCTCTAATCTCTTGTGGTTTCTAAGTCCTGTCCTGTGGACTGATATTCCTGTTTTGCTTCAGGAAAATTCTCTAGAAGGTGTTCATTCTCCTCTGTTCCTCAAGCTACTTCTCAGAACTCCTGGAAACATGTCTACACCACTGTTAAATCCCAGCAGCATCTATGGAATCAGGATAAAAATGTAATGACTAATCTGTATGAAACAGTCAGTTACTGGCAGAGGCTTAACAGAGAAGCTGTGAGTGACCATCCCTGGAGGTGTTCAAGACCAGGTTGGATGGAGCCCTGGACAGCCTGACCTGGTGAATGGGAACCCTGCCAAGTAGGGGATTAGAACTAGAAGAACTCTAAATTCCTTTCCAATAAATACCATTCCATGATTAAATTGGAGTACAGTCTAAATCATCATGGGAACAAAAATTTTACCCATGCATGCATGTGTTTGGGAAGTGCAGAAGTTCTAATGTGCTCTCTGGACCTTTATATAATATATATATAATTTTGTAGTATATTGGAATGGAAAACTGAAGTAAAAGTGGTTTTGATGGACTTTTTTCTCGCCCCCCTCCTACTCATACTCCCCCCCCCACCCCCCTTTTATTTATTTCTTTTTTACCTCATGAACTTCTTAATTGTTTTACTCAGGCTACATCCAGTTCTGAATTATCAGCTTTGTATTATTCATAGTTTCCTCAAAATTATTTTTCTTTTCTTTTCTTTTCTTTTTCTTTTCTTTTCTTTCTTTTCTTTTCTTTTCTTTTCTTTTTCTTTTCTTTTCTTTTCTTTTCTTTTCTTTTCTTTTCTTTCTTTTCTTTTCTTTTCTTTTCTTTTCTTTTCTTTCTTTCTTTCCTTCCTTTCCTTCCTTTCCTTTCCTTTCCTTTCCTTTCCTTTTTCCTTCCTTTCTTTCCTTTCCTTTCCTTTCCTTTCCTTTCCTTTCCTTTCCTTTCCTTTCCTTTCCTTTCCTTTCCTTTCCTTTCCTTTCCTTTCCTTTCCTTTCCTTTCCTTTCCTTTCCTTCCTTTCCTTTCCTTTCCTTTCCTTTCCTTTCCTTTCTTTCCTTTCCTTTCCTTTCCTTTCCTTTCTTTCCTTTCCTTTCCTTTCCTTTCCTTTCCTTTCCTTTCCTTTCCTTTCCTTTCCTTTCCTTTCCTTTCCTTTCCTTTCCTTTCCTTTCCTTTCCTTTCCTTTCCTTTCCTTTCCTTTCCTTTCCTTTCCTTTCCTTTCCTTTCCTTTCCTTTCCTTTCCTTTCCTTTCCTTTCCTTTCCTTTCCTTTCCTTTCCTTTCCTTTCTCTTCCTTTCCTTTCCTTTCCTTTCCTTTCCTTTCCTTTCCTTTCCTTTCCTTTCCTTTCCTTTCCTTTTTTTTTTTCCTTTCCTTTCCTTTTTTTCCTTTCCTTTCCTTTCCTTTCCTTTCCTTTCCTTTCCTTTCCTTTCCTTTCCTTTCCTTTCCTTTCCTTTCCTTTCCTTTCCTTTCCTTTCCTTTCCTTTCCTTTCCTTTCCTTTCCTTTCCTTTCCTTTCCTTTCCTTTCCTTTCCTTTCCTTTCCTTTCCTTTTTCCTTTCCTTTCCTTTCCTTTCCTTTCCTTTCCTTTCCTTTCCTTTCCTTTCCTTTCCTTTCCTTTCCTTTCCTTTCCTTTCCTTTCCTTTCCTTTCCTTTCCTTTCCTTTCCTTTCCTTTCCTTTCCTTTCCTTTCCTTTCCTTTCCTTTCCTTTCCTTTCCTTTTTTTTTTCCTTTTCTTAATTTTTATAAAAAAAAAAAAAAAAAAGAGGGGTTGGAACTACATGATCCTTGTGGTCCCTTCCAACCTGGGTCATTGATTCTGTGATTCTGTGATTCTGTGATTATTGTGATGGCATGACATAGGCAAAAAACAGAGATAAGTTGTAATATTTTTTGTAGCTCATCTTGTAATGACTTTGCACTGATGCCATTCAACAAGCATGATGAGAATGATAATCAGTTTTTGTTTTCAGGTTCCTTTTAGATTATTGTAAAATAATTTAATTAAAATATGTCTTTATTGGCATTTTACTGTCTCTGCCTGCTCTTATTACTGCTTGAGTTTCCTGAAAGGGAGAGGCATGACATCCTGTAGGCATCAATGGTATCTTTCAATAGTCAGTTCATGTTCTTTGAAATAATTTTCATTTCATAGAAAGAATTTATTGTGAGGAAAAACAAGTTATCTAATGTAGATCTGGGGGAAGAATCCTTTATCTCAAGGCATTTTGGTTATGTACTGAGACTGTGTTTTGTGGAGGCTGGTAATGGAAAACTGTGTTTTATTGAGTGTTTCATTGTTGTTGTTGTTTGAAAAGTGAAGTTAGTGTCAGGATGAAGACTGGAAGATCAGGCCATAGGACATCTTCTTTAGTTCACAGCCTATCTGATAAATTTCAAAATAATTTTGCTACTGAATTTCTATGAATTTCTCCCTAACATTTTATTTCTTTTTTAAGTTCTTCCAGGGATGACCCAGTTCAATCAACCCCATAATTCTGCTGTGATTTACAGGGCTTTCCCTCTAGACAAGGATTTACCAATTTCTAGACATAAGGCGGCTCTGGCAAATACTACAAAGACACATAAACTTCATGTCTTAGATCTAGAAGTGCTGGTGGGTCTTGCAATTTTTTAGTATATCACCGAAATATCTTTAGTGTTTATTAGTTGATGAATGTTGACTGATTGTTTTGTTCTTGTTTTGGAGACCCCAAAACAAGAGGGATGTGAAACTGCTGTAGTATATCCAGAGAAGGTGTCCTACAGGAAAGCTGGGGAGGGACTTTATATAGGGGCATGTAGAGAGGAAATGGTTTTAAATGGGAAGAGGGTAGATGTAGAGTATATATGAGGAAGAAATTATTT
This sequence comes from Coturnix japonica, assembly GCF_054131305.1. Taxonomy (NCBI): domain Eukaryota; kingdom Metazoa; phylum Chordata; class Aves; order Galliformes; family Phasianidae; genus Coturnix; species Coturnix japonica. The sequence goes on from NC_140702.1 coordinate 36,957,710, forward strand.
ACTGTGATGGAGGTGAGATGCTGGAACAGGGAGAGGGCATTCATAACCTTTCTGGGTAACCTGTTCAGAGTCTCAGGCCAATCTGGGTGAGACTTTGAACAACCTGATCTAGAGATTGTTGTCCTTGTCTATTTCAGGGGAGTTGAAACTAGATGATCTTAAAGGTCCCTCCCAACCCAAAATATCCTGTGACTTAGTACTGAGAACTTTTGTCCAGTTCTGGCCCCAACCATGCAATAGAAAAATGTAAGTGATGGAAAGGGTCCAGCATAGGACAACAAAGATGATTCAGGGACTGTAGAGTCTCTCTTTCAAGGAAAGGCTGTAAGGATTGGAACTGCTCATCTTGGAAAAGAGAAGACTCAGGCACAGGTTGCTCAGAGTTGTGGAGTCTGCCTCCTTGGAGATCTTTCAAACCTGCATGGAAACATCTAGGGGCAGTCTCTAGTAAGTAACATAACTTGAGAAGAGGACTGAACCAGATGACCTCCAGATGTTCTTTCCATCCTCACTCATTCTGTGATTATTTTTGTGAAGAGCCATTTATATACTGGGGAAAATCATTTTTGTAGAAAACATGTTAATTCTCTGTGCAGTAATTTCTTCATGGAAAAAGAGAAGTGATTTCATTAAATATCTTATGATCATGACACAGAAAGTGTACATGATGATTTGTTAGTGGAAGCATATGAGGCACATGCATACTTTTCTAAAGTACCATTGTAATTTTTTAAAGAATGAATTAAAATTGAGTTTCTGAATGAATCCAGTGAGAAGATGTAGAAATCTGATAAGGAGAAGTTGGAGAAGCATACCACCAGCTCCGTAAAGGATGGTTTAAAATTTCTCCATATTTTTCTCTTTTCATAAACTGGATACTCAAAAGAGAAACATAAGAGAATTTCTGAAAATCCAAGGCAGATATTCAACTAGAATTTGCACAATGATAATGGTCATCAGAATTGCTAGATTTATTGACACAGGTGAAAATGAAATGTGTAGCATAAGAGATTAATTCAGAAAGGAGTTCTCATATCAAACAACACATTAAGCTTTTCTTCTGGGCCACCTTCCCTGGGTGTTCTTGTGAAAGTTTGCAAAGTGTGCATACATGCATGTGGGACACTGCAAAAGAAGAAGTATTTTTTGAACTTCCTGCTATGCCTGTGCTAATTTTCCCCAAGATAAATTCGTTTCATGCTCTTGTCTTGCACTTAATCTAGCTAAACTGGAGGCGCAGATGCTGAGGCATTCTCCTTACTATCATTCCAAAAACTTTCCTATGAAAAGACTGTACAGTTACTATAAACTGGAGCTTATATTGTCATATGAACAGATGGATATGAGATAATGCCCAAGTCAGAATAATGTAATATTTATGATATGCTGCTGAAATGATCTAGGATGAATATGTAGTGCTAGAGCTTCCAAGCCAGAAAAGCCAGTCATTTGCTTCAAATGCATGTGTATTGAAAGTCTGGCTCATCTTCTCATCTCTGTTCACAAGGTTATGATGACTTACTTGTGTGCTGACACTAATCATAATCATCTCTAAGTAGTATTGATCTCTTAGTGTCTCTATGCCAGACATCTTCATACAGCATATGCTGTCACCACAAATCCTTCTGTTAGAAAACTTTACCTGAAAATAAGGCTATTAGCAGTTGGTTTTAAATTCTGTCAGTCTACTTCCCACTTTCTATTGCATACACTTTAATGCAATGTATGATTATTATCATCAAGAATTAGAAACCTGAATACATTCCCAGAGGAAAGTATGAATGACAAAATAAATTCTTTACTGTGTGATTTTTGTTTTGTTATGATTATTTAATGGGCTTTAGAAAGAGAAAAGGTGTTGTTGGGCAGAAGCTACATGGGAAAAAGATGTTGATAAGAGCGCTTCTGTGTCTAATAAAGGCAAAAATCTTCACATTTTTACCGCAAAGGCTTTAAAAATTTGGAGAGAAAGAAAAAATCCTGCAGAATAAATTTCCCTTAATTCACACACTACGGTTTTGTGTTGTTGTTGTTATTGCTTTGTTAGGGAATGACCCCATTAATTTATCTGCTCACCAGTCTGCATATGTTGTAGAATCCTACTTATCCTTACCAAGACTAAAATGAAACTATTTTATTTATTTATATGTTTATATATAATGCTATTTACATTGCTAAAATGTCATTGACTGTTGCTTCTAGAGTGTGGTGGTCAAAGACAAAATTTCTACTTAATTTTTTCCTATCACAATGTTTTCTTCTAAAAATAGAGGAAATATGCTAACTCACACATCAACAAGACCAGACTCTTGATAAGCTGATTTGAGTTAATCAATTAAGATAATTAGATTTATAATTTTCAGGTTCAGAACTTGGTAAGATCTTGAGTATTTTGGCAAAAGTATTTGTTAACCCATGGCAACAATGTGACATTTGCAGTAAATTACTTTTCTTGCAACTCTGAAGGTGTAAGTATAAATTGACTTTCTCAGATCCTGTTACCTGTTCTTTGCTCTCTACTGGGTGACTTTTTAAAATCTTTTTCTCTACTACTGCTGATGGTCTGTAATCTATGTGAAGATCAAATAACCAGAACCTGAATTTTCAATGTGTGCTTGTAATTACTGGCTGCTGTTTTCAAAAAGCAGTTAAAACAAGAGTGCACTTTGCTCCCTCCCTCCCAGAGGAATGGTAAAAGAATTGGGAAAAAAAAAAAAAAAAAAAAAGAACTCATAAGTTTGTGATACAAACTATTTACTACACACAAAGAAAAATGAAAATAGCAGTAATAACAATTATATATCTATATTTAGATACAAAAGAAATGCCAACCTCAACAAACATCAACAGACTGAAAAGGTGGGCCCAGGATGAGGTTCAGCACAGAAAAGTGAAAGGTTTTGCACTTGGGCCAGTGAAATACCAGGCATATATACAGGTGTAGGAGAAATCCTTGAGAATAGCCCTGCAGAGAAAGACCTGGGGGTCCAGGTAGATGAACCAGAAGTGTGCTCTTGCAACTTGGAAAGCAAATGGTATTTTGGGCTCAATCAGATGAGGGGTGGCCAACAGGGAAAGGGAGGTGATTTTCTCTCTCTATTTTACCTTTCTGAGGCCCCATCTGGAGTAGTTTATCCAGGTCTGGGACTCCCAGTACAAGAAAGACAGGGAGTTGTTGGAGAGAGCCCAGAGGAGGGCCACAAAGATGAAATTGGCTGTACAGAGTCAAGGAAGTATACGTTTTCTGGATTGTCATTGTGGGGAAACTGTTAGGTCACAGCTTGAAATGGAGACTAAGCATGTGATGGGATGTGTCTGGCACAAGCAAATTCAGATCATGTGAGGAGCAAGGGTGCAAAAAATTTGCTTGTGCCAGCTCTGTACAGCCAAGGAAGTATACAAGAAACTACTGATACTTTATCAACATTATTTTACCTTCTAAAGCCAAAATACAGCATCATACCAGACACTACGAAGAAAAAGAATATATCTACTCCTTGCAAAAACCAATATACAAAGTTATTAGGCATTCATATGATTCCTAGAGAAATTAATGAGAATCAGTGACTAAATTTTTAGCTCTTCTAACTTTATATTGAAACTTGTTGTTTCTTATGACAAAAGATTTTTTATTTAATCTTTCATACAAGAAAGCCTTTTAACACTTAAAATTTAGTGTGAAAGTTTTACATTTTGCATGTAATTGACTCGCAGAAGCACTAAGTTTATAATTCTGTGACCTTACTACCCCCCACCCTCAGACAAAAGTATAGTTCGACCCATGAGCAAATCTGAATTTGTGTGAACATCATATGTCAAATTTTGTAGTTCAATTTTTGCTAGAAATATTCTAGCAAATCTGCCATGCAAACCCTTAGGACAGGGCCAGTTGTGATGAGCTTCTGTTATACTACCAGCAAAGAGAAATTCCAGATAGTGATATCAGGTTGTCAAAGACACTGAGAGAGTCTTTGCAAGATCTACATTTTACATTTTACTTGGAACCTCCAAATCATAATATCTTTAGAAGAAAACTAATAACTTTACTCCCTTCATGGTTGGGATGTGACAGGGTTTCATCCATTCACGGCATTTATGTTCATTTGCTGGGAAAATCCTTTGGTGTTCTCCAGTAGAGAACCAAAGCTAATGCTTATCCTTTGGCAGTGTATTCCATCAGGAAACAAGCATACAAGTGCAGTCATAGAAGTATGGATGTAACAATGTATGCAAATGATAGGGTCCTGTTTCTTTGATCAGATCAGTGTTTCAGTTGCTCCATTCAAAGTGATAAGCAGTCAGCTTGATTCATCACCTGTTGCTGTTGCTGTTTTTGTTTTTGTTTTTGCTTTGTGAAGCTTGCAGTAAGGTTTAGGTATATTTCCATGCTAAGGGAAAATCTGTGCTTTTATTTTTAATGGTTTAGTGTAATTAACATATTGCAAAAAAGACCTACAGGTAAACAGGATAGAAACCAGATGGGAAAATACATGGACCTCTTGGGGAGAGACAGACTGGTAAAATAAGAGCCTTTTTTATGCTATTCCTTTTTGTCATGGATCTCACATCTCTAACAAGAAATACTATTGCAAAATCTTGAGGTTTTCTACTCCCAACCTACCAAAATACTTTTGCATTTTAGATTTTTTAACTGTTTTTTTTTAAGTTGCTCTTTGGCAGTCCTAGAACCACCTCAGCAGGTTCCTGTTTTTGCATGAATGTGTGAATACCAGGGAAAGTCAAGGAGAGCACAGGAGGCCGCAGCAAGGAAATCTAGTAAATGAGAAGGCCTTTTGTGATTGAAGATCCCTCTTGGATTTGTGAGGCACTTCACTACTCCCTGCCTCAAGTTATTTAGGTAGACAGTGACAGATCATTTTATCACTGAAGGCAGTGAGATCAGTTTGCCTATAAAAACAAATAAATCCATGCCTAAGGCTGACGTTGAAAAAGATTTACAAGGCTCACTGATGCATGGAGCCCTCTCAGAGAAGATTTTGGCTGCTGGCTCTGTATGCCTATCCTGTTACACATTTGCTACAATTTGTAGAGAGAGTTAATAACTTCCTTCTGAATGCAGCAAGTTATCTATTGTTTACTTGTAGTAGCACAGTAAAGAGACAAGAAACAACATATACAAAGGCAAAGAAGAAAAGAGAAGGAAAAGGTCTTTTACAAAAACTCGCATAAAAGAAAACATACGTCTTTTGATGTCTGACCCTTTAGTCGTAGATACTCAAGTGCAGTTTGAACAAAACAAAACTCATCAAGCTGTTGAAAGAATTATGTCTTCCATTCTGCATAAAAACAAAAGGCAACTTCTCTTCTAATTAAGACAGGAAAGAAAAGACACAGAACCATTATTCTGTGAAAACAAATATTTGCAACCTACTTTATGTAGCAGGAACTAAAATATATATTTTGTTTATTGAAAGAGCTTTTAAATAACCTAAAACTACTAAGACCAATAAAACATATTTGCTGATATAAAATAGGATTAGTAGAAAGAGGTCAGATGAAAGGTCTAATTACGGTTGTCCTCTATCCTCTCTGAGATCCAGAAGGAATTAGCAAAAAAGACATTCATGATAGGAGGATGATACAGGAAGCTGTAGTAGGTTACTTAAATTTAATTATTTAGTATTGAATTCTTTCTTCTATCTGTTTTCCTGGCATTATTCGTAGCATCCTAGAAATATAGTCAGCATTGAACTTCCACATACGCCATCTAGTAGCTGGTAGAAACTCAGTAGACAAGATCCTCAATACACTGAACAAAACTAGAGGGAAATTTTGTTGAAAATACTAAAAAAATATGTTTTTTTTAGTTTAAAAAAAAAAATGGTACTATTGCATTTTAAAAGTGATATCCATGCTTTCTTCAGTGACTCATAACACAGACTTGCTTTATTTGCAGGAATGGAGAAGTCTATCCCAGAGAGTCATGCATTGTTGTTTCTCAGGTATAATATAGGGAACAAATACAGTAAACTGTGAACCCCTCTTTCACTTTCCTTGTTACTAATAGTCTTTCTCTTATCTGGGGAATTTATATTTATGTATGCTTAGTCTAAGAAATTATGGAGTGGTTTGGCAGGTGGGATTTATAAGTTAAGATCTAAGAAGAATCATCTGTTGCAAAAATGTCCATCATCCAAATGATTATGTATAATCCTGTTTTAATTTTGAATTTGTAATTTTATTTATTTATTTTTTTTCATTTATTGAAAGGAATTTTCAGAAAAATAAAATCAGGAAGAGAAGGAAAGTGAGCACAGAACTAAGATTTTTGGACAGAGACTTTTGGTTCTCTTTTTGAAAAGAATTATAGCAAGGGTCCTGTAATTGATTATAATATCCAGGCACAGCTAGAATATGAGCATTAATACCTTGCAACCAGTTACTACTACAATTGGGTGGAAAGAATTATAGAAAAAATTAGTCAGTTTGGGTTTGGACAAAATAATTAGTTGAATAGTGACAAGTTTTCTTCTCTTTCTTTCCTCTCCTTTTCAAACTCTGGGATATTTGTTCTGCTAAAGAGCCGGTCCATGGAAAAGAAAGTTTCCGAGTTGGAAGCTTAGAAACAAGTGAAGAACAAAGCACAACAATATCTCAATGTGTTTCTCCAAAAACAGTGTTGAAAGGGGCATATACTATTGGCTGTGTTCTTGATAATATCTATGAATGCTTTGCTTTAGAAAGAAGCCATCTCTAAGATCAGATTTTGCCGTGATCTTGCTGTTAGGATCTTTAAGGAGCTTCCAAGTGCTGTTCAGAAACTCGAGTATGAGTAAAACAGTTGGCTGTAAATAAGTGAATGAAATGGTTCTCCAATGAATTTCATGAAGAACTAGGTGCCCCAGGTGCTTCAGTCTAAAGTGTCTAATTTTACATGAATATTCCAGTTGGTCTTAGTTTTCAATGGCAGCTACCATTTATTCATCATGATATATGAATTTCTGATCAAACTTTCTAAACTGCACATACAAAAGTAAATAAGAATACCCTTTCTGTAGGTTTCATAATACAATAGCTACATAAGACTAAAAATCATATATTCTGAGACATATTTATAAGTACACTTATATAAATTCCAGTGTTTATGATTCCTCTTACAGAAGAACATAGATCTGATTTAGGATCTAGACTACGTATACAAGAAACTTTTAACAGACTGAAAGAAAATTCAGCTTCCCTGGATGAAGACTGGGGTCATTGTTTTTGGGCAACATTGTATTTCTGAAAATTACAGCTTTTTTTTTTTTTTTTTTTTTTTGCATATATAAAATGCATTTTCAGAACCCCAAAATAAAACTATTATTCTATTATTGCGTTCTTGAAGTGTGAAAATTCTCAGTTAAATCAAAAAACATGTACAAAAATGTACACGGTCTTATTTATTTTTTTTCCTGGATGTTTATGAATATTCAGGTAATAAATATCCTTGGTGAATACCAACATAATGTTAATTTAGGAGGGACAAGACAAATTTTGCTTCCCTTTAACAGATATTTCTAAGACAACCCAACTCAATGAGCTTTTTGCAACAGTATCAAAGATATAAAAATTTAAGAAGTAATCTTTAATTATGTTATGTTTTTCAGAGATGAAGGGCTATTCCAAGAATGGATATCTAAGGATGATATCACCATGTTGCTTTCCAGTCAGACCCTCACATGTTCTCCTAGGTAGTATGCCTGTACTTAAGAGGGTTATAAGATGTGAAGAAAATGGTTGTGACTCCTTCCAAGATAACAGTATTTTCAGTGTTTTCAAGTTATTTCTTTACATGGAACCACACACTCAGATTGTACAGGAAGTCTTGAAGTTATAAACAATTTGTGAAGCTATTTGCTGGTAAATACCACTTATACTTCCACTCCTACAGAACAGGGAAGAGTAACTACTGTTTGATACTTTGGCATAGTAAATGCCTTAACAGCAGATGTTGCGAATTAACACCTCTAATAAAATTCTTTTTGTTTTGTTTTATTTTGTTTTAATATAGCAATCACTACATTTCTGAAAATTTGCTTTTGTTTTGATAGACTTGAAAATAATTCAAACATTGCTACTTAATGCATTTGTACCTTCGATTAAGTTTTTAAATTCTACACTCAGTGTCAGTGATCTCAGATGACAGATACCTGAGTACTTTTAATGAATTTCCTTTTCAGAATGTTACATACTGTATTTTCAGCAGATGGTCAGTTCCTTTTTTATTTCTAGGTTTTGACAATTATGTTTGTTTGCTTGTTTTTTAATTTATTCATTTATTTTAGTTATTCCCTTCCACAATTTCAAATCTAATCCTTTGCTTTGAAATTTTCCAATCATTTTAAATGAGAATAGGAGCCCTCTCCATTATGCTGAAATAATCTTATTTCCTCCCTCTTTTAATTCTAAAAGTTCCTTTTTAATTCACATTCCATAGGAACCTCTATGGAGATAAGGAGTTTTGTTTGTTTGTTTGTTTGTTTTGTTTGCTGTTGTTGTTTTTGTTACTGTTGTTTTTAATATGAAGTGTTTGAGAAAAAAGCCAAACTAAAACCTAACACGTATTTAGGTGATCTATGCATCCAGCCAGTATGGCATTAAGCAAGGTCTTCTATTCGTGAAGATGTCAGAGTTAAGTTCTTGCATTCCAAAAGCTTGGCAAATAGAATGATCTGAATGCCAGCAGAATATTTTGGTTTCCAAATAAGAATACCTCAATAGAATCACTGTTTGTACATTTCCCCAGCAATAGTGTCTACTTGAAGCTGAAGACATACCCAGTCTTAAAAAGCAAAGAAGGAGAAAAAGGAAGAAGGAAAATGTGTAGAGTAGCAGAAAAAGCCTAGAAAGTCCCTTTAACTGGGTGAGCATTTTAGAAGTATGTGTTCATCACTCAAACCTTCCTCTGTACATTGTCAGTGTGAATTTTTTTAATGCATTCATTGCTCCTGCTCATTCAGGCACATCATTTATGTGGCATAGTTGGCAAGGTTTTACAAGCTAATGCAATTTGCATTAAAAATAGCTGAAAATGGTAATAGTCATTATAATGCCTATTTGACCAAGAACAAGTAATGGCTTGCAATTAATCAGTTGTAAAAATTGGTAATTGTTGCACCCTCTTAATCTTTTTCTCTCTCAACCAGAATGATTACACCTCGTTAAAATCTGAATAAAACATCATTATCCTGTATCATTAGGAGCCTTCAGCCTCCCTTGCATAGCAATTTGTACTCAGTCTGAGCAAATGAATGGCCTGTGAGAAATGTTATTCTAATTCCAATTAGCTCTCAAACCTTGGCAAGGAGCCAGCTCACAAAACAAAATAGCTGTTAATGTTATAGAAGGAGCATCCTTGCAGCAAACTGAAGTGCAATTAGGGATTCCTTTTAAATTCCACATCATAAATTGTTCCCTTATTAGCTATTTTAGATACTGTAATTTAACTAGTGTTTATTCACAGCCCCTAACAATTTATCACAATCAGAACTTTAGTTTTTTAAAAAGAGAAGAAGCATGTTATCAAGACCTTTGGGATATGTTAGGGCAAAAGCTTGCAAAATAATGAGAATAGCAATTAAACTGAAGCTTTAAAAAGAAAGCCCTATGTTAATGTCAGGAGGTTAATTGTTATGAAATCTACATCCTAAATTAAAGACAAAATTCAACCTGCCCTACAAGCATAAGATTGCTTAAGCACATCAATGACAAACAACAGCAGTTCTGTCAGATTCTTTGAATATCTGACAGATGAACCACATTTGACTTGTTATGCTTCATGAATTCCTGATTTCTTGAGAAGGGGGTTATTGAACAGAAATAAATCAGCTTTATGCTGTGAACAAATAAACTGCTTTCAGGCTCAAGGACTAACCTGGAATCATTTCCTAATAAGTGTATTTGGATGTACGTGTGCGCATGTATGTATGCAGAGAAGAAAAGGGTAAAGTATGTGTTTTCTTTGTTTTTGCAAAAGGATGTATTTATTTAAGAAAACACTAACAGATGAATTTCCCTTTGGTCATTTAATCACTAGCTACTAGCTGACTGTGTAGTCCATTGTATTAAACTAAATTCCAATAAATTAACTAATAAATACTATTATGATTATACTTGTTCAAGTGGAATAGCAAAATAATATAATCATTAAATAGCAACTGTTCTTGTGTTTCAAACTAATATTCAATTGCAGCATGTTTCAGTCAGGTGAGTGTTTTACCACTTCTTTGATGCAATAATCCATATGTCCTCATGTTTGGAGTTTGTAATCAGTCATTTCAATCACTGAGTGAAAGAAGGGTGTGATTTCATGATACTTTTAAATTGATCCAAGACCATATTGCACCAGAAGTAACAGATCTGAACTTGCTGCCAGTTGTTAGTTCCTGTCCACTCTCATTGTTAAGAACAGAGCTCATAAAGCCATATCAGATCTTTGAATGAGTTACAAATAGATTATTCTTATCTCAAAAAACAGTTTTTGTTTGGACTGGAGGATTTTGTGCATTTACTCTAATGAAGAAAATTGAAATGCTACAAACAGAATTAAATTCCTGAAGGCAGTGTTAGTTTTCTTTCCCCTGCTCCTATTCTAATGTAAAATACCATTATTTGAATGCAGACAGAAGAATAAAAGAAATGAATAAATTAACAAGTTTTCATGTTGTTTCTTCATCACTGCTAAAGAAAACAACTCAGCAACACCCCATAGCCACTCACTCACCCTACCCCCACCAAGTCTGATGAGGTAGAGAACAAAAAAAATAAAAACGCTGAAACAAAAACAGAACTCACAAACTGAGATAAAACCTTAAGACAGAAGAAGAGAAAAAATAATAGTAATGATAATAATAAATAACAATATATGAAATAATGTGCAATACAAAACATGTATTTAACATAAAATGTATAATACATATATTATAAAAATATCATCATAACAAATAATAATAATAAATACTACTACTAATAAATACTAATAATATTTATTTACAGAACAAGTTATGCAAAATGCAACTGTTCACCATGTGCCAAGTGATGCTTAGGCAGTACCTGAGCAGTCACTGTCCCCGCAGTGAATTCTTCACTGTTTTGTCAAGGTTCTTTTGAATGATGTCATATAGTATGGAATGATTTAGGTCAACTGTCTTCATTTTTACCCCTCCCAAATGCTTGTGCCCTTTCAGCACTCCCTCGCTGTCAGGATGGTACAAGAAGCTGAGAACTTGAATTATCTTTGGCTCTGTGCAACACTGCTCAGCATCAATTAAAACATCAGTTGTTATTAACGTAGTTTTTCTCCAAAATATAGCATCACACCAGACACTGTGAAGAAAATCACCTGTAACCCAAATTAAACCAGAACAGCTCCCTTCCTTGATGAATGTCCTAAGTTCATTCATAAAATCTACACCCCTTCCCTGGATAAGTGCTGAATGTTTCCCATTTGCACATTTTCATGATTTTAAATAGATTTTCATGGACCTGGATAACTAATGAGATTAAGACAGATTTGGACATTTGCAGAAGTAATCATCTTGGAAACTTACCAGTCAAATCAGACGATACCTTCAGCATTTGATAGACATAAGGGAAGATCACAATTTTTTTAACAGTCTACTTTCTCTACCTTGGAATGTAAACTTTCTTTTTGACTCTTGAGTTTTATTAACTTTATTTGAATGTGTAGGAAAATGGTAAAGTTAGTATATTCAGTTTAATTAAATGTTACCCTCTGAGTGGTCATGTAGGTCTGGTATCAGAATCGTGTGCAGGAGAAAAATGATTCAGGGAACATTTCAAATTATTAAACTAGACAAATTCTGGAGTTAAAGTATACAAATAAATGTTTGAATGAGGAATGAGTTGCAAACAACCATTCTCTTGGAAATGGAAAAGAACAGTTTAATATTTTTTAAGTGTTATATTTTTGGATGTGAGAAAAGGAGAGCAAGGGAGATAGAGAGGTGCAAGTGTGACTAGAGGCTTTCAGTGGGGGAGGGTGAAGGTGACCTGTATTTGAACAGTTTGGACAGTTCATCTGTGGTTTGGATTTAGGGATAGAAAGAAGAAAAGTATGTAAGTTGAAGTCTTAAGCTTTCGAAAGAAAAAATATGGAAGAAAGCTCTAGTATTAAAAATAAATAATTAAATAAAAATCCTGACATCCTCACATCACTGTAAGGAACATTTTATTTAGATTTCTGTTTGAAATATGTAAGATGACTATTATCTCACAGGAAGAGGGAAGGAACAGGAAGGAACCTGGCTGTCAGGAACCTAACAAAATAACTGAATAAAATACAGAAAATGGCTGATCATCACAGAAACTGAAGTGATACATGGTACATAGAAGTAGACAAGAGGATGGCTTGCATGGGGATGATATGCTGGATAGATGAGCAGCTGCTCCTTATATGCTTGCTGTTACTAATAACTTAGTGTAGTCAACTATGACTTTTCTGTTGTTGTCTGCCAGGGTGAATTCTCTACTGGTGATTTTAATTTTGCTTTGGTAAACACAGCTAATAATTGAGTTGAATAATGTGCTAAGACAATCATTTCTCCTATTCCACTGCCCGAGCTTCTCTGAGATATCCATTATTTTAGCTGTGATATAGCCTTACAGATAGTTGAATCGGCATTTAGCCTGTTTGTGTAAACAGATATACTCAAAAGGATGATAGAGGTTTTTACAAACAGATCTGTTTCTGATAGGAAAGTTCTTGGAGACAGACTCAGCAGGAAAAGATGCCTCTTCATTTCTTCAAGTTTCTTGCACTCTAATGCAAGTTAAGCATCATATGCCTGTTGCTTTACTTGATCCATTTCAGCATGACAGGAAGAATAGAACAAATCAATGTAGATACAGGCCTGGGAGGAAGTTCTTAACGATTTAAAAGTAGTGATAGATATTACTTCTGGAAATAATGAAAATAAAATATATATTATGACAGGAAATATGGTAAAAACTGTGGTAAAATCTTAGCTCTGTCCCTTTCTGAAGGTAATATTGCAATTATTGCAAGACTGTGATACTGTGATACTGTGAATTTGATCTCTTGGGCAAGATATATTTCCTATTTCAGTGATTAAACACAGATAATTATAATGTATTTTTTTTTTCTCATTTGTTTCTATTTGTTTTAGCAAACAATGCTATTTCAGCTTAACTATATGATCTCTTGAGGTCATTGCTTATGGAGGGAAAAAAAAACAAAACAACACAACAAAACTTCTCAGCATTGATTTAAATTGTCCATTAGAAAACCCATCATCCTAGTAATCAACCTGTAATATTCAGTTGCACTCTAATGTAATATTTTACATAGAGAGATAGTTTGACCTTGCTTTTCTCTTTCCAAAATTGAACTTGTTGTAAAAGACCTAATTACAGATGATCTTACACATTAACTTTTCAGAGTCACAGAATCATGGGGTTTGGAAAGGACATCAAGCGAACATCATGTCCAACTCCCGTGCTAAAGCATAAGTCACAGTTAGTGACTTATGGTTAGTCCTACCATAAGTCACAGTTAGGTGAGACTTCTGTGTGTTTGTGTGGAACTTCCTAAGTTCAAGACGTTTTAGGCCACTGCTCTGTGTCCTATCACTATGCAGCACCACGAAGAGCCTGGCCTCACCTATTTGCCTCCCACCTTCCTTCAGATATTTATAAACATTCATCAGATTCCCCCTCAGTCTTCTTTCTTCCGGGATGAACAGACCTGGGTTACTCAGCTTTTCCTTATAAATGAAATGCTTCAGACCCTTTGTCACTTTTGTATCCCTACATTTGACTCCTTTTCCTCCTAAGTTCTCTCTGTTTTTTTTGAACTGGAGAGCCCAGAACTGGACATTATTTAAATGTGGCCTCATCAGTGCAGAGTAGAGGGGGAGAATCACCTTTCTTTATCTGCTGCCCACTATTTTTAATGCACCCCAGGACACCATTGACCTTCTTGGTTGGAAGGGCACACTGCTGTCTCATGGCCAACCTGCTGTCCACAAGAACACCCAGGTTCTTCTCAGCAAATCTCCTCTCCATCAGGTCATCCTTTTATCTATATTCATGCATGCATGCGGTTATTTCTCTCCAGGTACAAGACTCTACACTCGATCTCCTTGAACATCATCTGATTCCTTTCTGTTCTACTCTACAGTCTGTCCAGGTCTTGGTTAGCATGGTAGCACAGTCTTTGGTGTATCAGCCACTTCTTCCAGCTTTTTATTATTAGCAAACTTACTTAGGGTGAACACTATCCCTTCATACAAGTTATTGATGTAGATGTTGAACAAGACCAGATCGAGCACTGACCCCTGGGGAAGACTGCTTGTTACAGGCTTCCAGTCAGACATTATGCTGCTAATGACAACCCTCTGAGCTTTGTTATCCAGCCAGTCGTCAATCCACCTTACCACCCATTTGTCTATCCAATACTTTCTAAGTTTCGTAACAAGATGGGAGACAGTGGTAATCATATGATACTGTTTATCTGATCACTCATGACCAAATCAATAGGATTTGTTTCCAGTGTTCAGCTTTCCTTTCACTTTTAAAAATATTTATGATCTTAATGCGTTTTCACATTGTCATGGTTTTGTAATTTTGTAATTTTGCTATCAGTATTCCACATCATAACATCATGTAAAGTATGGATACTTCTGTTGAATGTGCAGTCCACAGAAGAAGACTACATATCCCAGAGAACAACAGGAGTAACAATAAGTCACGGGACCAGGACTCTATATAATCTCGTTTCCAGGCTGGAGTGCCCTCCTTCTTCTCTCGAACTTCTCGGAGAGTGGGAAGCATTCCAGCCGTGTCACCTAGAGTTCACAGTAGGCCTCTCGGTTTTCGGAGACTCTCTCTCTCTCTGTTTCGTTCGATTTTGTTAGCTTTAATTATATTATATTGTGTTATCTTGTATTTCGATATCATATTTAGTAAAATAAGTTTTTCCTCCTTAGATTGTCGCTGTTTTATCCCACTCCCTTTTTCCCCCTCCTTTCCGGGCCCCGGGGGGGGGGGCATGGGGTGGCTTACCCTGTCACGGGCATAGGTAAATCTAAGTAACCCGTGACAGATTTTTTGGTGGAGAATGCGAGCATAGAGCTTTTTAGCTTTTAGAACAACTCTCTCTTTGCTCTTAAAGAGCTTCGTTACGGGAGTGTTGGGAGTGTTATCTTTCCGTAGCTGCTCACGGAGAACGTGACCTTGAAATACCGGACAAATTGTCAACATTAAAGGCTGCTGTACATTCTCAGCTTTGCTATCTAACTTTTGTGTAGAAAACAAAGGGATTTCTTTCTCCCTTAGAGCAAAGCTAGCTAGCTCTGACTTTTACAGAGCCTGCCAGCTATGAATCCACTCTTCATCCCAGTTGCTCTGTTTAAGGGATTGAAAGCAATTATGATCTTCTTAAAGTATTGGTCAACTATTAACACCATAATTTGGTGTTGTGGAATTGTGCAGATATATAGCCTAATAAGGTGGATACTGATGGAGACACCTGCCTGGTACTTTTACGAGATGTGGTATGGTCAGAATTTTGGCATCTACACCCCAGATGGAATTGTGAATCTTACAAACACTTGCATCCCAGATGGAACAGGCAATTTTACAAATACTTGCATCCCAGATGGAACAGGCAATTTTACAAACAGCACCATGTTTAATTCATTGTACAGGCTAAAAAAACCCTTTTTATTTAGGTTGTACTCTCAGATTTCCACACGCTTTTCAATAACTGAGATAGGGTTCATACTTGCATTCATGTTAACACTATCAATGCATGCATATATGTTCCTATGCATTCGTTCTATGTGGAAGTCTCCTCCAGAACCAGAGAATGATGACTGGCAGGGAATATGGAAAGGTTTAGGAAAAGTCTTAGAAGCATGGGGACCCGCAGTGTCATGGGATTTCACTCTTGAACACCTAAGGGACCCTAAGAAATTAAGTGAGTATTTGGGTCAGAGATCTAAGGAGGTAAACCTTATGTGGGGTTTGGCTTATGCATACCGTGCTTTGTATCATACTATTCTGGAGAGAGAGAGTTTCTGATCTGAGATTCAAGCCCAAGTTAATTCTGATCAGTCACAGGAGGCATCAGTAGCAATATCAGTTGCCCCTGTGGAAGGCAAGAAATGGAAACGGGTGTCCATGCGTCTAGAACGAAAAGAAGGAGAAGCACAGGGGGGGGCAGCAGAAGACCCAGGTGCCGGGCATGGAGCAGTACCGAAAAAAGCAAAGGCAAAAACCAAGAGGCATGAAGAAGAGACTGATGATGAGGAGGAAATCACCTATTGTCGACCTCTGAAGCTGACTGAAATCCAAGGCTCAAAAAAGGAGTTCACACGGCGTCAAGATGAAGGTATCCTTGCTTGGTTGCTTCGCTGCTGGGACAACGGGGCCAACAGCTTGTCTCTAGATGGTAATGAAGCTCGCCAACTAGGAAGCATTGCCCAAGATGCAGGTATCGACAGAGGGATTAGCAGATGTTCGGATGGAGCTGCCACTCTCTGGTTGCGGCTGTTAGAATCCGTGAGAGAAAGGTACCCCTATAAGGATGCTTTGAAGCCTAAATTTGATAGTTGGAATACTGTCCAAAAAGGTATTCAGCGCCTGAGGGAATTGGCCATGGCGAAAATGTTGTACAGCCCTGATCCAAGCGAACTTGACCCTGAGAGAGTGAGGGCCGATCCTGACATGTGGCAGAAAATCACAAGTACAGCACCAGAGAGAATGGCACAGTCGTTAGTATCAGGATCTAAAGGATTCGTGGACAGATGGCCCCGAGTTGTTGAGCTGATTATAATGCTTCAAACCACCGATCAGCAGCTCCCCTAACTGCATGCTGCAGTATCTGCCATCTCACGGCTAGAAAACCGAGTAGATGAAATGTGCAAGAAATTGTTTCCATCAACTAATTGTAATGATCCCGTAATAGTATCAGAAACAACTGATGAAGGTCAATCCTCGTACGGGCCACCAGGTCTAATGAAGGATCTGATCAAACTAGTCCAGTCCTACTCCTCACCTGCATCATCAAAAGTCTCAGCTGTTAAACGCACACGCTTCCCAGCTCGAGCAAAGAACAACAGTATGATTGCACCACGTGTTTCCATGTGGCGCTACCTACATGACCGTGGAGAAGACATGAGGAAGTGGCATGATGAGCCCACTTCTGCACTACGAGCACGGGTGAAAGAACTACTAGACATACCAACCACCAGTGGAGTTGCTCCAGTCATCACAGGTAACCAATAGAGGGGCCCTGCCCTCAGTCAGGGGAGGGAAAGGGATAATAGAGTTTATTGGACTGTGTGGATTCGATGGCCTGGCACATCAGAACCACAGGAATATAATGCGCTGGTGGACACCGGTGCACAGTGCACCCTAATGCCCTCCAGTCATGAAGGGACAGAATCAATCCATATTTCTGGAGTGACTGGGGGCTCTCAAGAATTGACTGTGCTGGAGGCTGAAATAAGCCTCACTGGCAAAGACTAGCAAAAACATCCTATTGTGACTGGCCCAGGGGCTCCATGTATACTGGGTATTGATTACCTCAGAAGGGGGCATTTCAAGGATCCTAAGGGGTATCGATGGGCCTTTGGGATAGCTGCTGTAGATATGGACAACATTAAGCAGCTGTCTGTTTTGCCTGGCCTGTCAGAGGACCCGTCTGTTGTGGGGCTGCTACAAGTAAAAGAGCAGCAGGTACCGATTGCTACAAAGACAGTGCACAGACGGCAGTATCGCACCAACAGGGATTCCTTGCTCCCCATTCATGATTTGATTCGCCAGTTGGAGAATCAGGGAGTGATCAGTAAAACTCACTCACCTTTTAACAGTCCCATATGGCCAGTGCGTAAAGCCAGTGGAGAATGGAGGCTGACAGTAGACTACCGTGGCCTGAATGAGGTCACACCCCCATTGAGCGCTGCTGTGCCAGACATGTTGGAACTCCAGTACGAGCTGGAGTCAAAAGCAGCCAAATGGTATGCCACCATTGACATTGCCAATGCCTTCTTCTCTATTCCTTTGGCTGCAGAATGTAAGCCACAGTTTGCCTTCACCTGGAGGGGCATTCAGTATACTTGGAACCGTTTGCCCCAGGGGTGGAAACACAGCCCAACCATTTGCCATGGGTTGGTCCAAACTGTACTGGAACAGGGTGGTGCTCCTGAACACCTGCAGTACATTGATGACATTGTTGTGTGGGGTGATACAGCAGAAGAGGTTTTCACAAAAGGAGAGCAGATCATCCAAATTCTTCTACAAGCTGGCTTTGCTATTAAGCGAAGCAAAGTAAAAGGACCTGCCCAGGAAATTCAGTTCTTAGGTATAAAGTGGCAGGATGAACGTCGTCACATCCCAGCAGCTGTGATCGACAAAATCACTGCCATGTCTCCACCAACTAGCAAGAAAGAGACACAATCTTTCCTGGGTGCAGTAGGCTTTTGGAGGATGCACATTCCAAACTACAGCCTCATTGTAAGCCCCCTTTATCAGGTGACGCGGAAGAAGAACGATTTCGCATGGGGCCCTGAGCAGCAGCAGACTTTCGAACAGATTAAACAAGAGATAGCCCGTGCTGTAGCCCTGGGGCCAGTATGGACTGGACAGGATGTAAAGAACATCCTCTATACTGCTGCTGGAGAGAAAGGCCCCACTTGGAGTTTGTGGCAAAGAGCCTCAGGAGAGACCCGAGGCTGACCCCTGGGATTCTGGAGTCGATCATAAAGGGGTCTGAAGAGTGCTACACTCCAACTGAGAAGGAGATCTTAGCCGCGTATGAGGGGGTTCGGGCTGCTTCCGAAGTAGTTGGGACTGAAACACAGCTCCTTTTGGCACCTCGACTGCCAGTGCTGAACTGGATGTTCAAAGGACAGGTTCCCTCCACCCATCATGCTACCGATGTCACCTGGAGCAAGTGGATTACGCTGATTACACAGCGAGCGCGAATGGGAAACCTCAATCGTCCAGGAATCCTAGAGGTAATCATGGACTGGCCTGAAGATAAAAGGTTTGGAACATCACCAGCAGAAGAGGTATAACATGCTAAAGAGGCCCCACCATACAACGAATTACCAGAAAATGAAAAGAAATATGCCCTATTCACTGACAGATCATGTCGCATTGTAGGGAAGCATCGCAAATGGAAAGCTGCTGTGTGGAGCCCCACACGACAGGTTGCAGAGGCCACTGAAGGTAAGGGAGAATCAAGTCAGTTTGCAGAGGTAAAAGCTGTCCAGCTGGCCTTAGATGTTGCTGAACGGGAGAGGTGGCCAATGCTGTATCTTTACACTGACTCATGGATGGTGGCAAATGCCTTATGGGGGTGGTTACAGAGGTGGGAACAAAATAACTGGCAACGGAGGGGAAAATCTGTTTGGGCCGCTGAACTATGGAAGGACATTGCTTCCCGAACAAAGAATATGGTTGTAAAGGTGTGTCATGTGGATGCACATGTGCCCAAAAGTCGGGCTACTGAAGAACAACAAAACAACCATCAGGTAGATAAAGCTGCTAAAATTGAGGTGGCTCAAATTGACTTGGATTGGCAGAATAAGGGCGAATTATTTCTAGCTCGATGGGCTCATGAGACCTCAGGCCATCAAGGAAGAGACGCGACATATAAGTGGGCCAGAGACCGAGGGGTGGACTTAACCATGGACGCTATTGCGCAGATTATTCATGATTGTGAAACATGTGCCATAATTAAACAAGCCAGAAGGATGAAACCTCTCTGGGAGGAAGGGCGGTGGCAAAAGTATAAATATGGGGAGGCGTGGCAGGTTGATTATATCACCTTGCCACGATCTCGCAGTGGTAAGTGTTATGTACTCACCATGGTAGAGGCAACCACTGGGTGGCTTGAAACATACGCAGTACCCCATGCTACTGCTCGAAACACCATATTAGGTCTTGAGAAACAAGTCCTGTGGCGACATGGCACCCCAGAAAGAATTGAATCTGATAATGGGACACATTTCAAAAATTCTCTTATAAATACTTGGGCCAAAGATCATGGCATTGAGTGGATTTATCATATTCCCTACCATGCACCAGCTTCTGGTAAAATTGAACGATATAATGGGTTGTTGAAAACTATGTTGAAAGCAATGGGTGGTGGAACATTTAAGCACTGGGAGAAGAATCTGGCAGAAGCCACTTGGTTGGTCAATACTAGAGGATCTGTCAATCGTGATGGTCCTAGTCAATCTAGCCCCCTACACACTGTAGAAGGAGATAAGGTCCCTGTTATACATGTAAAGAACATGTTGGGAAAAGCTGTTTGGGTCCTTCCAGCTTCTGGAAAGGGCAAACCTATCCGTGGAACTGTCTTTGCCCAGGGACCTGGGTGCACTTGGTGGGTAATGCAGAAGGATGGGGATGTTCAATGTGTGCCACAAGGGAATTTGATGCTGGGGGAGTGCAGTCAATAATTTTATGTATTTATATATATATGTTTGCATGTGTAGTGTATTTTAGTTATTATAGTTGTACATTTAGTTATGTTACATGCAATTCTACTGTTTAGCTATCATAATTTTACATACGTGTATATATATGTATATATATATTTACCATGATGTAATAATGTAGAATAAGGGGTGGAATGTCATGGTTTTGTAATTTTGTAATTTTGCTATCAGTATTCCACATCATAACATCATGTAAAGTATGGATACTTCTGTTGAATGTGCAGTCCACAGAAGAAGACTACATATCCCAGAGAACAACAGGAGTAACAATAAGTCACGGGACCAGGACTCTATATAATCTCGTTTCCAGGCTGGAGTGCCCTCCTTCTTCTCTCGAACTTCTCGGAGAGTGGGAAGCGTTCCAGCCGTGTCGCCTAGAGTTCACAGTAGGCCTCTCGGTTTTCGGAGACTCTCTCTCTCTCTGTTTCGTTCGATTTTGTTAGCTTTAATTATATTATATTGTGTTATCTTGTATTTTGATATCATATTTAGTAAAATAAGTTTTTCCTCCTTAGATTGTCGCTGTTTTATCCCACTCCCTTTTTCCCCCTCCTTTCCGGGCCCCGGGGGGGGGGGCGTGGGGTGGCTTCCCCTGTCACGGGCATAGGTAAATCTAAGTAACCCGTGACACACATTTTTCTACTCTTATCATTTGGTGTTCCAAAATTGCACAGTTTAAGCACTCTTAGTGTCTCAGAGATGATAAACAATAATCACATTCTCAAATTTATAGATTCCCTTTTTTAGTAGAGGTATAGAGTTAGATAAATAATCTTTGCAATCAGTGGTGATTTTTCTTTGTTTGTTTGTTTTTCTTTCATTAGAATGTACATTTAGAGGCAGACATAATTGTATTTCTGCTGCTGATACATCTGTAGTTATTACTAGATTTGCAATTCAATTACTTGAAGAGCCACAAGTACCATTGATTATTCATGGGATTCTTGGGCTGGGCTGGCTACAAAACTACTCATTAATTTCTTGAGTGCCCCTGGGCATCCAGTATGCATTTAGCTGTTACAAGTCACCTTCTGTTCTGTTCATCCCCAAGTTTCCGCGGTTGGGCCAAATGCCAAGACAACAACAAGAGAGTGTGTGGCAAAATGGCGTTTTATTAAAGCAAGCACACCCTTATATAACCTTTGACACAGAACTTGCTAGAAAGTGGGCAAGGCTAATCCTGCCCATACAGTTACATAATGAATATTAACTAAGGAGGTGGGACCTCTTGCGTCACAACCCATAGCCCCGCCTTTCACCTAATACACTACATCTCCCCCTCCTTATGCTAAAAAACCTTTAACCCGTTACAATACGCAACATGTTAACAACCTCACTCAATTCTTCTTTCTTTTCTCCTATTAAAGTCTTTCATATACCCTTTGCTGTTCCATCTTCTCATCGAAAATTCCCGTCACCATACAATGCATACATCCCTGCAGGATTTGCATAATACATGGTACGCAGATTAGCAGTGCAAGAAGAACAATAAGCCCTACTACCAATACTTTTAACAACTGCTTGAACCAAGGTCCGATGTTCCCAAACAGGCTTCCAAGCCAGTCTCCAAACGGATCGTCCACGATGCCGATCTTCCTGGTATGATCTTGTAACCATGCCAGCTTCTTATGTAACGACTCACTGTGGTCACTCAAATTGAAACAACACATTCCTTCAACATCTTGGCATCCGTGTCCTTGTGCTAAAAGCAAAAAATCTATGGCCGCTCTATTTTGCAGCACAGCATGTCTAATGCTCTCTACATCTATAAGCAAATCTGAAAGTAGCTGAGAGGTAACATTGGCTTGTTTAACAGTCCAACAGGCCAACCCCTCGATTTCTTTTAAAGCGTGTGCAGCAGCCACCTCGGGAGCAAAGAAAGAAGCAAAGATTCTAGCAGTGGGTCCCCATAACCTTATGTCGTCCCTGCAGTTAGGTTCCAGAGCATGCATATCCCTTTTGGCTCGAAAATGATTAAATGCTTTATAGATCTCAAAGATACTTGGGGATAAGATGGTCAATTTCCCCAGATAACAAGGACCTCCTATTGGGTTCTTAGGAATCCCTTTCCAAACACGATCCCCACAAATAAGAAATATCCCTGGTGGCAAGGCTTTTGTTGTATCATTGTTCCAAAGTTCTCCCATGAATGAAAATGACCCTTTGGGGATAGGGAAAACACAACAACCTGTATTAAATGCCATATCTTCACAGTCAACCTCTCGGACAGACCCATCCGTCCTGCTAATATTAACAATCTCACCTATTGAGACGTTTATAGGACAGTCCACAGAACGATAAGGCACTAATCCGTTAGGGTAAAACCCACAATATCCTCCATCAATATCAAAGGTCTCATCATCATGGGGATAAACAAGGGTATAGGGGATGGTTTGATTAGTTTTCGGGTCCCAGTAGGGGCCCACTGGACCAAGAAGCTGCTGCCTAGTCAGGGATAACCTTTTCATTGAGCCAAAGATCATGCACCCAGGGGACAACCATTGTGAGCTATTCTTGTCCCAAGTATCATTTTGTACCATTTGCAAGCCAAGTAAACCCAACTGCTGGGGCTCCTCGGGAAGAGTGATGTTTAACCTACAAATGGTACAAGCCATTTTCCTTCCAAGATAGAATACTGAATCATTTCCCAGCCACCTCCAAGTTCTTAGTAGTCCATTACAGAACCGCGAACAGCCCCTCTTTTTCCCAAGGTAACCCTTAAACGCAGAGTCATCCCATTCTGGGACCCCTATAAGGCATTTTTGAAAGGGTGACGTAGCTGACTGTAATGCAAGAAAAAACTGTGACGTCCCTGTATGATTAGCCCACGTAACCCAAAGATTTCCTGGTTTCTTAAGTAGATGGATACCGCCCACTGGCAACCAAAATAAACACACAATGCACACAAACATCAACATAGCAACTCTCGTAGGCAGCAAGGGTTGCTTCTCGGGGCTCTCATGCTCCTTCTTCTTTGGTATCCACCAAGCAGTTCTGCTTGGGAATGCAGCCCAAAGTGGGTGGTAAACTCCATCTAAGGCTAAATAGTGGCACGAGACCGATAGCCAACAAGTACCGTAAGGGAAAGTTGAAAAGAACAATGCGAAGAGAGAATACAGAACTGGCAAAATGCATCGCAAACTCTGCTGGTTATGTAGGTGACCAGTGACTGTAATCCCTTATCCTTTACCAACTCTGCCAGGCGAGTAATTGCCTTAGTGTCCAAGGGGGTCCTGTATGAATGTTTCAAAAGACAACAACATGACCTCCGGAATCGGCGGCTCTTGCGAAAAGTGATTAAAGCCACAGCACTGGAGGAACATAATGCTGCCATGAAAGATCAGCTGACAGGGCAAGTTCGCTGATCAGCTGTGTGGGCGGGTCCAAGCTAAGCAGTAACATCACAGGACCACGCCCCACGATCTGACTCAGGGGCTGGTTGCCTGGGTAGCGAGACGGGTCAGTGCTCCACCCCCCCCGCACTTCCCCCCAAGTTCTACTCAACGTCCCCACCTCCCCCCCCCCCGCATCCTGTAAGGAAGGATACAGGGTGTGGTCTGGATAAAGGGGTGGAGGGTGGTTAACGGTCTGGGACAGAAGTGGCGGTGGGGGTTGATCTTGCGCAAGAGGTTGAGCAACTTCTGCGGTCATGTCGCTTCTCGAAGGAGAAGTACAGGGTGGAGCCGATGGAGTCGACACTATCTTCTCCACGGCCTGAATCTGAAGGGAGAACAGAGCTTCCCACCCCCCCGGGCTGCAACCCCAAAGAACTGCCACCCCCCCAGACCAATCCCCAGATGGTCCTTAGCCCGCTGGTTAGCGAGTTTCTCATCACGAGCGGCTTTCAACACTCCCAACACCAACCGCCAAGTTTTAAATTCTGATGTTTTCTGGGTAGTGAGGGCACGCTGAGATAGCGCTGAGGTAATGCCATCCCAGTTATCAGGGTCATAGACATCCGAGGGTGACGCCAGCAACCCCTCCTTCTCCAACAAAATGAGAAGGGCAGTAAGCTCCTTCCTAGAATGGGCATGTTTAGGGAAAAGAGATTTACAGAAAGAGAGAAGTACCTTAATCACAGCTTCCATGTTGCCATCTGCCCAACACGCAGTTGCAGCCGGCACCCGGCGATGCAGTCCCAAACAATGGAGGGGTATGGCCACTTCCCCCCCGACCAGGGCTTCTGACTACTCCACGACGAAAGAAGAAAAGGAGGGTGTCGCTCCACAGCAGGAACAGCTGGAGAAGAGGCAACCGCACTCGGGATGTCGGGGTCACCAATTGTTACAAGTCACCTTCTGTTCTGTTCGTCCCCAAGACAACATGAGAGTGTGTGGCAAAATGGCATTTTATTAAAGCAAGCACACCCTTATATAACCTTTGGCACAGAACTTGCTAGAAAGTGGGCAAGGCTAATCCCGCCCATACACTTACAATATTAATATTAATATTAACTAAGGAGGTGGGACCTCTCGCGTCACAACCCGTAGCCCCGCCTTTTGCCTAATACACTACATTAGCATAGCAACACTACTGCATCTGTGGAATGTAAGTGGTGATAGATAGTATAGTGGTGAGGACAAGAGTAGGCCTACGGCCAAGTGACAGATGTCAGTAGCAGGTGCTCCCCAACATAACAGTGTCATTCAAAACTAGGTAGCCATGTTCTTCTGCAAAATGCCCAAAGGGTTCGGTTAGCCCAAGCCAGGGTAGCTTGTTATGCAGTCAAACAACTGACAATGTGTTTTTAAGAAAAGTCAGTGAAATAATCTATTTTTTCTCTATTTCTCTGACAGCCATCATCTACTGCACTCAAGTAAGTGTTTATTTTACTAAATCTATTTGTGTAAAAGTTTCTGGAATGCAACAAAAAGACGGAGTTTGAGTTGCTTGGTGCTTCTCCTCATTCAGACTTCCTGAAGATCAGTAGGATACATGTTGCTTTGCAGATGTTGCAAGAAATCCTAGGAAATATTAAGAATTGCTCTGGAGGGGAGGCCATGCCATGCATCATTAACAGGATTTTCTTGTTCAGTTTTGGAATCACTGAGTAACAATGATGGTAAAATAAAGAACTTGAGTTTATCGTGACATTGAAGTATAATATCCATCACTTTCATATTCATAGTCCACACAAGTAACAAGTGCTACTAAGAAAATAATACCTCCTATTTTATTCAGTTGGACCACAACATCAAAGGCAGATCACAGAATCACGGGATCATAGGGTGTCAGAAATTGGTAGAGACCTTGAAAGATCATTCAGCCCAATCCCCCTGACAGAGCAGGAGCACCTAGATTAGGTCACACAGGAATGCATCCAAATGGATTTTGAATTTCTCCAGGGGAGGCCCCACAGCCTCCCTGGGTGGTCTGTTCCAATGTTCGGTTACCCTTAATGTGGAGAAATTTTTTCTCATATTTATGTGGAACCCCCTATGTTTCAGCTTGCATCTGTTGCCCCTTGTACTATTACTGGATGTCACTGAGAAGAGCCTGGCTGCATCTTCCTGCCACTCACCCTTTATATATTAATAAACATTAATGAGGTGGCTCCTCAGCCTCCTCTTTTCCAAGCTGATGAGACACAGCTTCCTAGGCTTTTCCTCATAAGGGAGATGCTCCACTCCCTTAGTCATCTTTGTGGCTCTGTGCTGAACTCCATCAAGCAGTTCCCTGTCTTTCTTGAACTGAGGGGCCAATAACTGGACTCAGTATTCTAGATGTGGTCTCGCCAGAGCAGAGTAGAGGTAGAGGAGAACCTCTCTTGGTCTACTAACCACATCCCTTCTAGTACACTCCAGGATGCCACTGGCCTTCTTAGCCACAAGGGCACAGTGGTCATCTTGCTGTCCACCAGGACCCCCAGGTCTGTTTCCCCTACACTGCTCTCTAATGTGTCAGACCTATACCAGTACTTGGAGTTGCAAGACTATACTTGCCTTTGTTGTATTTCATTAAATTTCTTCCTGCCCAACTCTTTCTTTATAGCTGAGAATTTGATCTATCAAACAGTGATATTTTGCTGTTTGTATCCGCTGAAATTTCCATGGGAATAAATAGGAGGCATTACTTTTAGTGAAGCCTATGTACTTCCAGACTTTTTATTGCCATAATTAGCCTTGCTCATTGCCATTTCAGAGGAGATATTAATTTAACAGTAGCATGAATCTAAGACCATTTCTAACCGGACTAATTTGTACGTTGTGTAGTATTCATATAATGTTGAAAAACTAGTGCAAAGATTATCACTTGTGAATTAATGTCCAAATAAACTAATCATAACTACAGGAAAAAGAAAAGAAAAGAAAAGAAAAGAAAAGAAAAGAAAAGAAAAGAAAAGAAAAGAAAAGAAAAGAAAAGAAAAGAAAAGAAAAGAAAAGAAAAGAAAAGAAAAGAAAAGAAAAGAAAAGAAAAGAAAAGAAAAGAAAAGAAAAGAAAAGAAAAGAAAAGAAAAGAAAAGAAAAGAGAAGAGAAGAGAAGAGAAGAGAAGAGAAGAGAAGAGAAGAGAAGAGAAGAGAAGAGAAGAGAAGAGAAGAGAAGAGAAGAGAAGAGAAGAGAAGAGAAGAGAAGAGAAGAGAAGAGAAGAGAAGAGAAGAGAAGAGAAGAGAAGAGAAGAGAAGAGAAGAGAAGAGAAGAGAAAGAAAGAAAGGAAAGGAAAGGAAAGGAAAGGAAAGGAAAGGAAAGGAAAGGAAAGGAAAGGAAAGGAAAGGAAAGGAAAGGAAAGGAAAGGAAAGGAAAGGAAAGGAAAGGAAAGGAAAGGAAAGGAAAGGAAAGGAAAGGAAAGGAAAGGAAAGGAAAGGAAAGGAAAGGAAAGGAAAGGAAAGGAAAGGAAAGGAAAGGAAAGGAAAGGAAAGGAAAGGAAAGAAAAGAAAAGAAAAGAAAAGAAAAGAAAAGAAAAGAAAAGAAAAGAAAAGAAAAGAAAAGAAAAGAAAGAAAAGAAAAGAAAAGAAAAAAGAAAAGAAAAGAAAAGAGAAGAAAAGAAAAAAAAGCATTCTTTGCCTCCAAATACAGTCCCACCACAGCTGACAGATCTGAAAATAAAAATTCTCTGTTCCTTTCACTTGTTCACTCTCTCCTGTTTCAGTCTTATCAGTTTGCCTCAGACAACCATCAAATGACTTCTACACGCTTTACATGTTCTATTTTCCTTTACAAGAAATCTAGAGTTTTCCTTTTTAGTCTTTATTATGTGAATGACAAAGTTCTTGCAGGCTTGAACAGTACAGGTTTTGTAGCCTGCACAGACTAGTTTTCTACAGAAAACTGCCCAAGACATGTTCATTGATCATAATGTCAGTGTTGCAGGACCATGGTAAAAATATCTGAAGAAGTTTTTGTGACTCTAACTGCTCCTGAGTAGGATGGTAAAAACAAAGAAATAATAATAAAATAATAAAATAAAATAAAATAAAAATATGGGCTTCGGCTTTTTCACTGTCTCTTTTCACAGGCTGTCATGGTTTTATGAAATTTTGTTTTCAGTATTCCATGTCATAATATGATGTATTGCACTGGGTGTTAAAGAGATAATGCTCTGGGTACCTGGTTCCAAAAGAGAAGAACTACATACGCGAGGGGAATTTGTATTTATATTTTCTGTTCAGAAGGACTGATAAAATCTGTTTGCATGTCATGAGATGTCACACTTTTCCCTTTCTGCTCATCCTAGCTGTGTGTCTGCTCATCTCATCTTTAGCATTAGAGTAAGGCCTTTGTGTTTTGGACACTCTCATTTCATTTGATTTATTAGCTTCACTTCTAATTATATTGTGTTATCTTGCATTCCAATGTCTTATTCTGTAAATTAGTTTCCTTCCTCAGGTCATTGCTGCTGCTTTGTCTTTAGGCCCTGTCACGGGTTACTTAGATTTACCTATGCCCGTGACAGGGGAAGCCACCCCGTGGGCCCCCACCCGGGGCCCGGAAAGGAGGGGGAAAAAAGGGAGTGGGATAAAACAGCGACAATCTAAGGAGGAAAAACTTATTTTACTAAATATGATACTGAAATACAAGATAACACAATATAATATAATTAAAGCTAACAAAATCGAACGAAACAGAGAGAGAGAGTCCCCGAAAACCGAGAGGCCTACTGTGAACTCTAGGCGACACAGCTGGAACGCTTCCCACTCTCCGAGAAGTTCGAGAGAAGAAGGAGGGCACTCCAGCCTGGGAACGAGATTATACAGCGTCCTGGTCCCGTGACTTATCATTAACCCTGTTGTTCTCTGGGATAT
Source organism: Coturnix japonica (assembly GCF_054131305.1). Lineage (NCBI taxonomy): Eukaryota > Metazoa > Chordata > Aves > Galliformes > Phasianidae > Coturnix > Coturnix japonica. The sequence goes on from NC_140702.1 coordinate 36,986,445, forward strand.
GTAGTCTTCTTCTGTGGACTGCACATTCAATAGAAGTATCCATACTTTACATGATGTTATGATGTGGAATACTGATAGCAAAATTACAAAATTACAAAACCATGACAGGCCCACCCCTTATTCTACATTATTACATCATGGTAAATATATATATACATATATATACACGTATGTAAAATTATGATAGCTAAACAGTAGAATTGCATGTAACATAACTAAATGTACAACTATAATAACTAAAATACACTACACATGCAAACATATATATATAAATACATAAAATTATTGACTGCACTCCCTCAGCATCAAATTCCCTTGTGGCACACATTGAACATCCCCATCCTTCTGCATTACCCACCAAGTGCACCCAGGTCCCTGGGCAAAGACAGTTCCACGGATAGGTTTGCCCTTTCCAGAAGCTGGAAGGACCCAAACAGCTTTTCCCAACATGTTCTTTACATGTATAACAGGGACCTTATCTCCTTCTACAGTGTGTAGGGGGCTAGATTGACTAGGACCATCACGATTGACAGATCCTCTAGTATTGACCAACCAAGTGGCTTCTGCCAGATTCTTCTCCCAGTGCTTAAATGTTCCACCACCCATTGCTTTCAACATAGTTTTCAACAACCCATTATATCGTTCAATTTTACCAGAAGCTGGTGCATGGTAGGGAATATGATAAATCCACTCAATGCCATGATCTTTGGCCCAAGTATTTATAAGGGAATTTTTGAAATGTGTCCCATTATCAGATTCAATTCTTTCTGGGGTACCATGTCGCCGCAGGACTTGTTTCTCAAGACCTAATATGGTGTTTCGAGCAGTAGCATGGGGTACTGCGTATGTTTCAAGCCACCCAGTGGTTGCCTCTACCATGGTGAGTACATAACACTTACCACTGCGAGATCGTGGCAAGGTGATATAATCAACCTGCCATGCCTCCCCATATTTATACTTTTGCCACCGCCCTTCCTCCCAGAGAGGTTTCATCCTTTTGGCTTGTTTAATTATGGCACATGTTTCACAATCATGAATAATCTGCGCAATAGCGTCCATGGTTAAGTCCACCCCTCGGTCTCTGGCCCACTTATATGTCGTGTCTCTTCCTTGATGACCTGAGGTCTCATGAGCCCATCGAGCTAGAAATAATTCACCCTTATTCTGCCAGTCCAAGTCAATTTGAGCCACCTCAATTTTGGCAGCTTTATCTACCTGATGGTTGTTTTGTTGTTCTTCAGTAGCCCGACTTTTGGGCACATGTGCATCCACATGACGCACCTTTACAACCATATTCTTTGTTCGGGCAGCAATGTCCTTCCATAATTCAGCGGCCCAAAGAGATTTACCCTTCCGTTGCCAGTTATTTTGTTCCCACCTCTGTAACCATCCCCGTAAGGCATTTGCCACCATCCATGAGTCAGTGTAAAGATACAGCATTGGCCACCTCTCCCGTTCAGCAACATCTAAGGCCAGCTGGACAGCTTTTACCTCTGCAAACTGACTTGATTCTCCCTTACCTTCAGTGGCCTCTGCAACCTGTCGTGTGGGGCTCCACACAGCAGCTTTCCATTTGCGATGCTTCCCTACAATGCGACATGATCTGTCAGTGAATAGGGCATATTTCTTTTCATTTTCTGGTAATTCGTTGTATGGTGGGGCCTCTTTAGCATGTTATACCTCTTCTGCTGGTGATGTTCCAAACCTTTTATCTTCAGGCCAGTCCATGATTACCTCTAGGATTCCTGGACGATTGCGGTTTCCCATTCGCGCTCGCTGTGTAATCAGCGTAATCCACTTGCTCCAGGTGACATCGGTAGCATGATGGGTGGAGGGAACCTGTCCTTTGAACATCCAGTTCAGCACTGGCAGTCGAGGTGCCAAAAGGAGCTGTGTTTCAGTCCCAACTACTTCGGAAGCAGCCCGAACCCCCTCATACGTGGCTAAGATCTCCTTCTCAGTTGGAGTGTAGCACTCTTCAGACCCCTTTATGATCGACTCCAGAATCCCAGGGGTCAGCCTCGGGTCTCTCCTGAGGCTCTTTGCCACAAACTCCAAGTGGGGCCTTTCTCTCCAGCAGCAGTATAGAGGATGTTCTTTACATCCTGTCCAGTCCATACTGGCCCCAGGGCTACAGCACGGGCTATCTCTTGTTTAATCTGTTCGAAAGTCTGCTGCTGCTCAGGGCCCCATGCGAAATCGTTCTTCTTCCGCGTCACCTGATAAAGGGGGCTTACAATGAGGCTGTAGTTTGGAATGTGCATCCTCCAAAAGCCTACTGCACCCAGGAAAGATTGTGTCTCTTTCTTGCTAGTTGGTGGAGACATGGCAGTGATTTTGTCGATCACATCTGTTGGGATGTGACGACGTCCATCCTGCCACTTTATACCTAAGAACTGAATTTCCTGGGCAGGTCCTTTTACTTTGCTTCGCTTAATAGCAAAGCCAGCTTGTAGAAGAATTTGGATGATCTGCTCTCCTTTTGTGAAAACCTCTTCTGCTGTATCACCCCACACAACAATGTCATCAATGTACTGCAGGTGTTCAGGAGCACCACCCTGTTCCAGTACAGTTTGGACCAACCCATGGCAAATGGTTGGGCTGTGTTTCCACCCCTGGGGCAAACGGTTCCAAGTATACTGAATGCCCCTCCAGGTGAAGGCAAACTGTGGCTTACATTCTGCAGCCAAAGGAATAGAGAAGAAGGCATTGGCAATGTCAATGGTGGCATACCATTTGGCTGCTTTTGACTCCAGCTCGTACTGGAGTTCCAACATGTCTGGCACAGCAGCGCTCAATGGGGGTGTGACCTCATTCAGGCCACGGTAGTCTACTGTCAGCCTCCATTCTCCACTGGCTTTACGCACTGGCCATATGGGACTGTTAAAAGGTGAGTGAGTTTTACTGATCACTCCCTGATTCTCCAACTGGCGAATCAAATCATGAATGGGGAGCAAGGAATCCCTGTTGGTGCGATACTGCCGTCTGTGCACTGTCTTTGTAGCAATCGGTACCTGCTGCTCTTTTACTTGTAGCAGCCCCACAACAGACGGGTCCTCTGACAGGCCAGGCAAAACAGACAGCTGCTTAATGTTGTCCATATCTACAGCAGCTATCCCAAAGGCCCATCGATACCCCTTAGGATCCTTGAAATGCCCCCTTCTGAGGTAATCAATACCCAGTATACATGGAGCCCCTGGGCCAGTCACAATAGGATGTTTTTGCTAGTCTTTGCCAGTGAGGCTTATTTCAGCCTCCAGCACAGTCAATTCTTGAGAGCCCCCAGTCACTCCAGAAATATGGATTGATTCTGTCCCTTCATGACTGGAGGGCATTAGGGTGCACTGTGCACCGGTGTCCACCAGCGCATTATATTCCTGTGGTTCTGATGTGCCAGGCCATCGAATCCACACAGTCCAATAAACTCTATTATCCCTTTCCCTCCCCTGACTGAGGGCAGGGCCCCTCTATTGGTTACCTGTGATGACTGGAGCAACTCCACTGGTGGTTGGTATGTCTAGTAGTTCTTTCACCCGTGCTCGTAGTGCAGAAGTGGGCTCATCATGCCACTTCCTCATGTCTTCTCCACGGTCATGTAGGTAGCGCCACATGGAAACACGTGGTGCAATCATACTGTTGTTCTTTGCTCGAGCTGGGAAGCGTGTGCATTTAACAGCTGAGACTTTTGATGATGCAGGTGAGGAGTAGGACTGGACTAGTTTGATCAGATCCTTCATTAGACCTGGTGGCCCGTACGAGGATTGACCTTCATCAGTTGTTTCTGATACTATTACGGGATCATTACAATTAGTTGATGGAAACAATTTCTTGCACATTTCATCTACTCGGTCTTCTAGCCGTGAGATGGCAGAAACTGTGGCATGCAGTTGAGGGAGCTGCTGATCGGTGGTTTGAAGCATTATAATCAGCTCAACAACTCGGGGCCATCTGTCCTTGAACCCTTTAGAACTTGTTACCAACGACTGTGCCATTCTCTCTGGTGCTGTACTTCTGATTTTCTGCCACATGTCAGGATCGGCCCTCACTCTCTCAGGGTCAAGTTCGCTTGGATCAGGGCTGTACAACATTTTCGCCATGGCCAATTCCCTCAGGCGATGAATACCTTTTTGGACATTATTCCAACTATCAAATTTAGGCTTCAAAGCATCCTTATAGGGGTACCTTTCTCTCACGGATTCTAACATCCACAACCAGAGAGTGGCAGCTCCATCCGAACATCTGCTAATCCCTCTGTCGATACCTGCATCTTGGGCAATGCTTCCTAGTTGGCGAGCTTCATTACCATCTAGAGACAAGCTGTTGGCCCCGTTGTCCCAGCAGCGAAGCAACCAAGCAAGGATACCTTCATCTTGACACCGTGTGAACTCCTTTCTTGAGCCTTGGATTTCAGTCAGCTTCAGAGGTCGACGATAGGTGATTTCCTCCTCATCATCAGTCTCTTCTTCATGCCTCTTGGTTTTTGCCTTTGCTTTTTTCGGTACTGCTCCATGCCCGGCACCTGGGTCTTCTGCTGCCCCCCCCTGTGCTTCTCCTTCTTTTTGTTCTAGACACATGGACACCCGTTTCCATTTCTTGCCTTCCACAGGGGCAACTGATATTGCTACTGATGCCTCCTGTGACTGATCAGAATTAACTTGGGCTTGAATCTCAGATCAGAAACTCTCTCTCTCCAGAATAGTATGATACAAAGCACGGTATGAATAAGCCAAACCCCACATAAGGTTTACCTCCTTAGATCTCTGACCCAAATACTCACTTAATTTCTTAGGGTCCCTTAGGTGTTCAAGAGTGAAATCCCATGACACTGCGGGTCCCCATGTTTCTAAGACTTTTCCTAAACCTTTCCATATTCCCTGCCAGTCATCATTCTCTGGTTCTGGAGGAGACTTCCACATAGAACGAATGCATAGGAACATATATGCATTCATTAATAGTGATAACATGGATGCAAGTATGAACTCTATCTCAGTTATTGAAAGGCATGTGGAAATCTGAGAGTACAACCTAAATAAAAAGGGTTTTTTTAGCCTGTACAATGAATTAAACATGGTGCTGTTTGTAAAATTGCCTGTTCCATCTGGGATGCAAGTACTTGTAAGATTCGCAATTCCATCTGGGATGCAAGTGTTTGTAAGATTCACAATTCCATCTGGGGTGTAGGTGCCAAAATTCTGACCATACCACATCTCATAAAAGTACCAGGCAGGTGTCTCCATCAGTATCCACCTTATTAGGCTATATATCTGCACAATTCCACAACACCAAATTATGGTGTTAATAGTTGACCAATACTTTAAGAAGATCATAATTGCTTTCAATCCCTTAAACAGAGCAACTGGGATGAAGAGTGGATTCATAGCTGGCAGGCTCTGTAAAAGTCAGAGCTAGCTAGCTTTGCTCTAAGGGAGAAAGAAATCCCTTTGTTTTCTACACAAAAGTTAGATAGCAGTGCTGAGAATGTACAGCAGCCCTTAATGTTGACAATTTGTCTGGTATTTCAAGGTCACGTTCTCAGTGAGCAGCTACGAAAAGATAACACTCCCCTAACGAAGCTCTTTAAGAGTAAAGAGAGAGTCGTTCTAAAAGCTAAAAAGCTCTATGCCCGCATTCTCCACCAAAAAATCTGTCACGTGTTACTTAGATTTACCTATGCCCGTGACAGGGGAAGCCACCCCGTGGGCCCCCACCCGGGGCCCGGAAAGGAGGGGGAAAAAAGGGAGTGGGATAAAACAGCGACAATCTAAGGAGGAAAAACTTATTTTACTAAATATGATACTGAAATACAAGATAACACAATATAATATAATTGAGGCTAACAAATCGAACGAAACAGAGAGAGAGAGTCCCCGAAAACCGAGAGGCCTACTGTGAACTCTAGGCGACACAGCTGGAACGCTTCCCACTCTCCGAGAAGTTCGAGAGAAGAAGGAGGGCACTCCAGCCTGGGAACGAGATTATACAGCGTCCTGGTCCCGTGACTTATCATTAACCCTGTTGTTCTCTGGGATATGTAGTCTTCTTCTGTGGACTGCACATTCAATAGAAGTATCCATACTTTACATGATGTTATAATGTGGAATACTGATAGCAAAATTACAAAATTACAAAACCATGACAGGCCCATCTCCCTACACTTCCCCCCTTTCCCTTTTTCAGTTTCCTGGAGCATGGGTCTGTGTGTTTTCTTTCCCCATTAGGCATGGAACCAGGCTGAACCAGCCTGTAAACCATTGGCACAGGTATGTTTTTGTGTACATAATTATGTTTCTACTCACATTGTTCTTTACTGCACATATATTTCCATATATAGTAGAGAAGGAGAGAAGATGAGGAAGTGGAAGAAGAAATAGGAACAAATGCAAGATAGGGGTGTTCCAGAACTTTACTAATTTTATTTTCATATGTCAATTCTTATATCTTTCTTTATGTGGAATGAGCAGACTGGTAGCTTAAATGAGCTTATTAAGTTGATCATATACTGGGTCCATGTTGTGGATGGTTACAAAGAAATGTTGCTAGTGAAGTGTCTTTTAGATTTATATGTAAATCTTTGCAAAAGATCATTACACAAACTCACAGGATAAGGAAATATTTTTAATGATTTTGCATCCTAATTTAAATACTGCACATTTTCTGCATTCTTCTTAGAGTTCTTTATGCACAGCTTGCCAAAGTAGCTTGAAAACCTTTTCTGACAAAGTAAAAGTCAGAATATAATCACTGTGAATCTTTTCAGGAAAGTAACTTTACAAAACAAAACCACTGCATTCCTACATGGTCTTTTCTACAGAAGATTTCCTGAGCCTTCAGAAAAAGTAATTCCTGAACTAGGAGGTCAGTAACATCATCAGGGAAATGTAATAGCATTTTAATATCTAGTCATACAGTGACTTGTTAGAAAAATGCAGACTAGATAGTATGTGGGGAGAAAAAATGCATACATTTCAGTGTCAAGGAAGGGAAAGGTAGGATTAGTGCAATAGGCTTTGTGTAGAAAATAATAAACATTTCTAGTCAGGCAGCTCTGCAGCTTTCTCTTCATGAGGAGGATCTTGAGAAATGTCCCACAGTCAACCCTGAAAATACTTAAGTTCTATAATATGTTACTACTGGGGGGGAAATAAATAGTAATTAAAAAATAGGAAATATATGTATAGCTACTTCGCCCTTTTGAGACGGAAATCCAGGTGCTAAGCTTTCTCTTCTGATTTAACCCATTCCTTACATACAATGGAAAAAAATTATGTGTTTAGTGTTATGCTTGTATTTAAGTTACATACTCAAGCACATCCAAAATGTAGAGTATCTGAGAGAACAGATCTGTAGGGCACCACTCTCTGAATACCTATACCCTGGTTTCAGCTGGGACAGAGTTGACTTTCTTAGTATTTTCTGTTACAATGTAACATTTGTTTGTAGAATAAGAACAATATTGATAGTACACTGATATTTTAGTTGTTGCGGAAAGAGTAAAAATCCAGGTATTCAAAGCAAGAGAGTAGTGCAAGTGTACACTATTCCAAATAACTAGCAATTGATCAGGCTTTCAAACTTAACTCAGAAACTGAAATTATTGGAAAAGAATGATTTGGAGTGCTAAAATGGGCATTAGCAGGATCACTGGGACTTGAATAATGTGGCAGGAGATCAATCATCCAAAATGAAGGAATCAACAATGTCTACTGCTTCCTAAATTAAAGCAATGTTCCTTGATACTATTGTCTCATGAACACTGTATTGCCACATTTCTTCAGTTGGCAGTTGGAGTGATTTGAAAATCTCTGAGCAGTGAGTTCAGTATTTTAATTGTCTAGCCTGAATTGCAATCAGTGATTGACAGTATACAATATGGCATTCTCATCGCTTTTAGAAATATTGCTAGAAATTTACTTTTATTTATTCTCTCCAAGTCACCTTTTTTTTTTTCTTTTTCTTTTTCTTTTTCTTTTTCTTTTTCTTTTTCTTTTTCTTTTTCTTTTTCTTTTTCTTTTTCTTTTTCTTTTTCTTTTTCTTTTTCTTTTTCTTTTTCTTTTTCTTTTTCTTTTTCTTTTTCTTTTTCTTTTTCTTTTTCTTTTTCTTTTTCTTTTTCTTTTTGCTTTTTTCTCAGTTGGGGAACTCAAATGAAAATGTTTTAAGCAAGCTGTGGTAAAGTGCTCTGTTTTATGCAGTATTTCTGCAAATGAACTTGGAGTGTTGATTATTGAATGGAAAGTAATAGGAATGTTTAGATAGCTAAATAAGCTTGGTTAATTCAGGAGAACATAGACCATTTTACTTTAAATGTCTCTTTTAAAAGAAATTTGAGAAAGAATGATGGCTTTTGTATTCAGTGTGATTAACCGGGAGGTTGCCTCTTCTGTTGTACTTTGTTGCACTTTTTATCTCTATTTTTCTATCTTATTATCTTTTTCAACTCAAGAAGCATTCAAACTAATTTTAAGTGGTCTTACTGTCAAGTCACTCTCATAGGCTGAATTGGTAATAAAGTGTTGTTTTTTATTTTTTTATTTTTTTCATTCTTTTATATTCTTCACTTTCAAATACTTAGGAAGACAGCTCTTGCTTCCTATTTCTGCTCCACCGGACTCATCAGAGTGCAGTGCAGATAAATGGTGCTCATTAAATAATGTTTAGCAGAGCTATGCACTTGTAAGAGAGGATTTTGTACAGTGCATATGGCATAGAGTTATATTCTCTAGCCTCTATGCAGACTCCTAATTACTGTACGCTGGTGAAATGACCTTCTGGGAATGTTGTCTTTTCTGAGTTAAGTTGAAGAAGTATTCCGTTTGTTTAATCCTGTGATTTGATTCAGTCTCTTGAAGGAATTAGAACACTTACACCAGATGTTTGGGGGAAGAAAAAATTCTGTGTACTGGGCACACTCTTCCCATTTTCTCACTTGAAGCATACAGCTCACAAGGCAGAAAAATCCATGAACTGATCCAATATAATTGCACAGTCATAGGAAAACAGATGTGAAGAGAACAATCAAAATAATGAAATTTTGTTCGTTTGTTCCCTGTGTGTTGCAGTTTATGAAAATGTGTTTTGAAAGAAGTTTAATTTCATTACTTTGAAAACAATACAAAGTTTTAAAGTGTTCCAGGCTAATTTTTGATACGCCAGCAACCTGATCAAGCTTTACTTGTCACTGTTCATTTCAGGTGAGATGGACTAGATGAACTCTGAAGATCCCTTCCAACTCATACAGTTCCAATGTTCTCTTATTTTTTAAATTTAAACAGCAAATGATAAGGTGCGATCACATCATGGAGTCACAGTATGTCATATTATGTAGTGATATCTGGGATTTTTAATTTTTTTTTTTTCTTTCCTTTTTCTTTTTGTTAACCTCCAGTCTGGGAAATGCCTATGTGAAAACAACAACAACGATTTTAAAGTTATATTGAGCACCTACAAATTCAGACAACAAACATACAGTTGCTGTCATAGTGCTGCAATAATCAAAAGTCTTCAACATCTGACCCAGGAATGTGTTTCTCTAACCTAGGTTGATTCCATAAAGTTTCTATTTCTGGCCTATAACCAGGAGGTGGTAATGTCTGATTTCACATTACTGTACAGGGACTGTGAGAGATGTAACTATGGAGCTGGGTGGCATGCACAACAGGATTCTGAAGGAGCTGGCTGAGGAGGTTGCCAAGCTGCTCTCCATCGTATTTGAAAAGTTGTGGCTGACATGTGAGGTCCCAGATAACTGGAGGAAGGGCCATGTCACTTGCATTTATTGGAAAGGGAACAAGGGAGACCTGGAGAACATCAGGCTGGTGATTCTCTCCTCTGTGCCTGGGAAGATCACAGAAGAGATCCTCCTGGATGACATGCCTGATCACGTAAGGAATTAATGTGTTATCTGAGACAGCCAGCATAATTTTACCCGGGAAAGGCATGCCTAACCAATCTGGTGGCCTTCTATGATGGGATGACAGCATTGGTGGACAAATGGAAAGCAACCAGTGTCATTTACCTGGACTCACACAAGGCCTTTGACATGGTTCCCCACCACATCCTTCTCTCCAAAAGATGTGGATTTGATGGGTGGGTCACCCAATTGATAAATAATTGGTTGAAAGTGCCACAGATAAGGGATGTTGATCAATGGTTCTACATCCAGGAGGAGGCTGGTAACGAGTGGTGTCCCCCTGGGGTCTGCCTTGGGACTGGTGCTCTTTAATATCTTTATCAGTGACATCAATGATGAAACTGAGTGCACCCTCAGCAAGTTTGCTGATGACATATAGCTGAGTGGTGTGGTTGACATGGTGGAAGGAAAGGATGCCATCCAGAGGGACCACCACAGACTTGAAAGGTGGGCCCAGGTGAATTCAACACAGAATAGTGCAAGGTTTTGCACCTAGGCCAGAGGAATCCCAGGAACAGTCCTTGAGAATAGCCCTGCAGAGAAAGACCTGGGGGTCCTGGTGGATGAAAAACTTAACATGGGCCAGCAGTGTGCTCTTGCATCTTGGAAAGCAAATGGTATCCTGGGCTCCATCAGATGAGGGGTGGCCAGCAGGGACAGGGAGGTGATTTTCTCTCTCTATTTTACCTTTCTGAGACCCCATCTGGACTACTCAGAATACTGACTCCCAGTACAAGAAAGACAGGGAGCTGCTGGAGAGAGTCCAGAGGAAGATTGGGGCACCTCTCCTATGAAGACAGGCTAAAAGAACTGGGCATGTTCAGCACCACAGGCTGTGGGGTGACCTAATTGCAGTCTTCAGTACCTAAAAGGAGCCTACAAACAAGAGGGTAGTCAACTCTTTACTCTTTTTTTTTTTAGAGGTTGTAGATACTCTGTCCCTAAATGTGCTCAGTACAAAGTTGGATGGAGTCCTGGGCAGCCTGGTCTAGTATTAAGTTTGGGGGTTGGTGGTCCTGCCTGTCTCAGTGGGGTTGGAGTTTCACGATTCTTGAGGTTCCTTCCTACCTGTGTCATTCTGTGATTCTGTGATTTTGTGATTCCAAAGATGCATTATGGATATCTTCCTTTTTCGCATAAAAAGTAGCTTGTTAATACATCAGAATCAAAATTATTATGTGCAGGAGAAGAAAGTAATTAACAGTGAACTCAAATCTCCATAAAGCATATTACTCTGGCACTTGGGAATGTAAATATATAAACTGATATGATAGTTTGGTGTTTTATTTCCATATGAATACTATAAGCAGCTAGTATTATTGTACAGTTTTGACCGGTGTGCTATTAAAGGTAAAGGTATCCTTGGGAGCGTAGGAATGGACATACAAATTGTGGAGTGCTGAGGGTTAAGGGTGTAACAAAACTGCTGTGATAATCCATGAAGTTTTCATTGCCTGAAATTGTTCTGGAATGTCCTAAAATTATATACAGAGATTAGGTGGGAAAAACAGATGTCATACATAGCATGGCACACCTGATGAATTTTCTCTTCTGTTCATGTTCTGTTTTGTGCCTGATCACAGAATCACAGAATGACCCACGTTGGAAGGGACCTCAAGGATCATGTAGTTCCAACCCCCCTGCCTATCAGGGCAACCAAACATACACATTTACTAGCTCAGGTTGTCCAGGGCCCTGTCCAACCTGGCCTTGAACACCTCCAAGGACGGGGCATCCACAACCTCCCTAGGCAGCCTGTTCCAGGGCCTCACCACTCTCCTAGTAAAGAACTTTCCCCTAACATCCAACCTAAATCTACCCTTGTCCATTTCCCCTTGTCCTGCTATTATCAGCCCTTTTGAAGAGTTTACTCCCCTCCTGGATATAGGTTCCCTTCAGGTACTAAAAGGCTGCTGATCCTGAACCTAAGGACCAAATGGTAACAAAACTGAGTTCAAAGGGATCTTTAACCTGATAACTAAATATCTCCTTGCTCATAAAAATTTAGAGACACAGTGTATTTGTGCCACTTTGCAGGGGTAGTGGCAAAACCTGCTTGTCTTCAGGGGCTCAATAGGCCTTCCAACTGTCATATGGGGCTACCTGCTGCATTTCTGAACCAGATTGTTTCAACACAGGACTCAGTGGTGTAAAGAAGATTAACTTTCTGAAAATGAAAAGGACAGATAGAAGAAGAGAAACTGCTTATCAAATATGCACATTTCAGATGGAACTTCACACTCAGTAGAAAGATGTTAGATTGCTGTTAGCTCTCTGGAGCGCTCCTGACAATGTGTTATCAGGTCATGTTTGCATGACAGTAGCAGCCCATGCAGGAAACATTAAGTCATATGATTTCTAAGATGGAATCAATCAAGTGAACAGTACAGCTCCTGAAAACTAATTTCACCTTCATAAGATCTGGTTATCTGTGTGGCAGACATGAGGTTTGTCAGCCTCATTTCATCCTGACCAGACTCAGTGCTGCATCAAGAATTTTAATGAACCGATACTGTAATATGTATGAAATATGACGCTGAGATGAATTCATGAAAAGCCAAGTCCCCATGAAATATGAGCAATTACTGAAGGCTTTAACCCCCCACTTATCCAATATAAAATGCCCATTCAAAGGTCTTTGTCTTGTTAATCATTTACAAGTTTGAGTATGGCTTTTTATTATCCTTAAGTGCTATTAGAACTGTAAATGAGGAGCTGGCTCCAACAGTTCAGAGCTTTTCATAACAGCTAGGTAACAAGACCTTGCTAAACACAGAATGTTAATTTTCTCAGGACTCTCCATAATGTCAAAAGTTTATTAGCTCACAGTAATTACTGTGTATTCAGAAAACATGAACAGACCTCAGGGAAAGTTGACTAACCCTGCTGTGAACTGTGAGATCATTTCGGTTACTCTAGCGACGCTCCAGGCTGAGTAATAACTAGAAACGGCTGTTCTGTGACACTTGGTTTTGGTGAAAGATTTATTGATATTTTTGTTCTAGACAGAGAAGATACACTGAGCCAAAAAGTTATTTCTAAGACAAAGATCAGTTTATATGTTTGTTAGCTCTCCAGTGAGTTTTCATACAGCCACAGAATTAAAGAATAGCTGAGGTCAGAATGGATATCAGGAGATAATCAGGCCTAACCTTTTGTGAAAATACATGATATTAGAGCCTTGTGATTCGGACTCCACATCTCTGGATAGACTGCTGCAATTAATGATAGCTCTTACTGTGATAAAGAGGCAGTATGTTAACTAAAAAAGGAATCTGATCTTGAGAACTGAATATAATTAAAGAGGTTCCCTTCTATCTATGTTTTCCAGTAATTCAGACTAACATAACAGGTTTAAAAATAAAAAATCAACTCCCTCCCACTATCCCATTTTCCCAAAACTAAGCAAAACACAACAACAGAATCAGAAAAACAAAAGGGAGAACAGGATTAACATGTGAGAAGGCAAGAATATTGTTCTATATTTTGGAATTACAGCTCAAGTCCTGATAGGTAACACTTTCTTGTTAATCATAGAATATCCTGGGTTGAAAAGGACCTTAGAGATCATCTAGTTTCAACATGTCTGCCACAGACAAGTTCACCAACCACTAGACCAGGCTGCTCAGACACACATCTAGCTTGGCCTTGAGTGCCTCCAGAGATGGGGCGTCCAAAATGCTCTTAGGCAACCTGTTCCAGTGCATCTCCACCCTCTGAATGAAAAAATTCCTCCTAAAATCTGACCTAAACCTCTCCTGTCTCAGTTTAAAACTGTTCCCCTTTGTCCTGTCACTGCCTACCCTCATAAACAGTTGTAACCCCTCCTCTTTATACTCTCAAGTTCTGGAAGGCCACAATGAAGTCTCCCCAGAGTTTTCTCTTCTCCAAGCTAAACAAGCCCAGATTCCTCAACCTTTCTTCACAGGAGAGTTGCTTCAGTCATAGAAGTCCAATAGCCTGGTTAAGCAGAGTTTTCCTTGGTGAAGCCATGTCAGTTCTCCTGTATCATGTCCTTGCCTGTGTTAATTTACTTATGAGGAAAGGTCATCATATCACAGAGGAAAGGAATAAAGTAGGTATTCCTTGTGTAAGTATCACTACATCATATAACTTTCAAAAAAAGAGAATATAATGATTTGCAAGTGCATAACAGAAGTACACTTTTCATTCTACATTAGCATTCATACTTAAAAAAAAAAAACACATTAAATCTTGTTAGGGTGAAATAAGATGAATTATTGTGAGATAAGGACACAATAACTGAAAAGTGATTTTACTGGGAAACAGCAGTTTTCAGACAGGGTCTTAAGCTAACTTCTAAATTTGATAG
>NC_140702.1:37003184-37133184 GCF_054131305.1 Coturnix japonica
TCTGTGTGCCTTCTGTCCTTTTCCCTGGAAGAAAGAAACATGTTTCTCCTCAGTATAATTACATTTCATGATTTTACAAAGAAGTACTTAAGGTCCTTCTGACTACTGATAGCACACATCATATCCTCTGCTCCGAGTGCCAAAGGGAAAAGTTTCAATTTACAGTGGAGTACAAAAGATCAAATACATTTAATAGTATGTGCATTCTTCTCATCTGTTCATAGGGGAGACCTGATTACATGTTAACTTCATACTCTGATTTCTTTATTGTAGGAAACTGAAATGATGACCAGCTCCGTATCTCTGTAGAGGACTGGACCATTGCTTGTTGTACAGCTCACCTAATAAAGAAATATTTGGGATAAAGGTCCTTGAGTGTAGTCCAACCACAGAATCATTGCATTTATGTGCACTTATGCTATATAGCTATACTGCACCCAGTACTGCATGATGTTTGACACATTATAGGATATAGAATATTTTACAATCAAATATTGCCTCATATATATATATATATATTTCTAGCAAAGTGTTAATGAACATAAGCTACTTATTAAAAACAAACAAACAAACATTAGGCTTGGTTGTTATGAATTTGAAGAGAATTCTAGAGATTGTATCTGCATGCATGTTTTGTTTTACATATGTATACTTTAACTTTTCCTCCTGTCCATCATCTATCAATTATAGTTCTATGAATTCTTAGATTTCACAGAGGTTTTGCTAACAAACTTCCATGCATTCCTTTGCGCCTTGCAAAACTGTAAATGTAATCCAATGCCAGGCTGTCAGAGGAAGTTGTGGATGTTGGATACTGCAAATCAGAGGTGTGGTAGGAGAGATGAGTGTGTGCAGTAGATAACACATTGATTAGCTAGATTTAAATAGTGTTGGATAAATTTGCCAGGTGAAAATAAAATTTGTCAGTTCAGTTTAATTTCATGGTGAATCAAACAAGGAAATTAGATTCTGCTAGTCTGTTTGACATCTACAGCAAGTGACAATTAGAGATGATGAGAGAACTTATATTTATTCCAAAACTCTTGATTTTTTTTCTTTTTTTCCTCATGATGGACATGTTAATTCTATTTGCTGTTGCTTTGCAGAAATATCTACTATATCATTATTTTATTTTCAACTTAAGGATCTTAGGAATTCATTATTTTATTAAGTTCTTTTTGGTAGAGTAATGCAGTAAGATTTAGAGGTAACATGGCAATTTCTGAAATCTGCATTTCATTGAAATACATTTTTGAGGTTAGGCATTTGAGCTACACGTATTCTAAATGGAAAAAGGTTGTAATGGAAGAAATACACAAGCTGCTTGAAGAAAGAAATATTACAATATAATAAAGTAAGTATGAAGGCAGTGTGGAAGAAACTTTTTTCACTTCATGTGGACACTCAGTTCAGTCCTGATATTCTTCATTAACCTTGGAAGAAAGGATTAAATAACAAATCAAAACACAAACATGTTCTTTAAAAGGACTCCCAGTGTTGAAATTCAGATTAAGTGAACTTCGCACTTGAATTAGAGTTCAAAGAGCATGTAAAATCAAGCAGAAGTAGGGTGTGAAATGATTGCATATGAGGTCATATTTCCTTCCTAGTCTACGCAGTGGAGTATGCATTTAGAAAGCCTTCGCTCTACAAGCAATGCTGAAATAGATTGAGGAAATTATTTCTCACCTTATTTTTCTTCTTCCCTTCCCTTCCCTTCCCTTCCCTTCCCTTCCCTTCCCTTCCCTTCCCTTCCCTTCCCTTCCCTTCCCTTCCCTTCCCTTCCCTTCCCTTCCCTTCCCTTCCCTTCCCTTCCCTTCCCTTCCCTTCCCTTCCCTTCCCTTCCCTTCCCTTCCCTTCCCTTCCCTTCCCTTCCCTTCCCTTCCCTTCCCTTCCCTTCCCTTCCCTTCCCTTCCCTTCCCTTCCCTTCCCTTCCCTTCCCTTCCCTTCCCTTCCAATGGTGACACTGTTGAGAGCATCTGAATATAGAATAAGGGAATGGATAGAAAAGCAGATTTTGTTGGAGTGTCTACTATTGTCAGTGGCATACGTCGGCTATTCCACAGGAAATTATGTCACATCTTTTAGAAACCCTTGCTTTTCCATTTAGAATAAATGTATTAGATATTTTTTAAAAAATCTTGAGCTCATACAGCTAACTTAAATGAGGAGCAGAAGTACTACTAGGTATTTCTGATAATTTAATAACCTTTTTGCATCTTTACACATCAGTACTTTATGATCTTGTAATCCAGTTAAACT
This sequence comes from Coturnix japonica, assembly GCF_054131305.1. Lineage (NCBI taxonomy): Eukaryota > Metazoa > Chordata > Aves > Galliformes > Phasianidae > Coturnix > Coturnix japonica. The sequence goes on from NC_140702.1 coordinate 37,005,447, forward strand.
TGAGAAAAGATACTCTAAGAAGTAATGTTCTATTAACTTTCTAATGTTCAAAATTCAATTGCTTCAATTAAAAGAAAACAAAAATCAACAAAACCATAAAAAATGTCTTTGCCACTTTAAAAAATAAGACCCAATAATCACAAAGAACTTGACAGAGGTATAAATCAAACATTTTCAGAAATGCAGTAATCTTTTATTTTACTGAAATGGATAACTTTTGTTTAAGCATACTAGCTAAATGATAAAAACAGATTAAATATTTAGAAGTGATTCACACTTTAGGAACTCTAAGAAAAAACATGCCGGCTTTCTTTAAAAAAGAAGCAAACCCCATTCTTCCTAACAAATCCAACTCCATTAGTAAATTACTACCTAATCCACAATTAAACAATACTGTATGAATTATTCACAAGTAGATCTCACTGTAGAATCTACATTTATCATTAACACCAGGGGAGGCTAGTTAAATGTATTTGCATTAGAGCATTTTCTGTATGTCACCTTATTCTTAGGAGGTCTGTGAAAAAACATTTGTCTTTATAATACAGACTAAAAATACATAAAAATAAATCTTAAAATCTGCAACTTCATTTATAAAATATAATCTATTATGATTTCTAAAATATGGTTATTTAAAGATAAATTTCTTTCTTTTTTAATTATTATTTTTTACTAGTGATTTCTTGCATATCTGTTTCACAGTACAATTTTCACTACTCAGTATTTTGGTGTGTTTGGAACTATCATAACAATGTATTACTGAATACATAAAATCTGTTCTCCAAACTATTAATTATCAATTTGAAAACTGTGTATCTCAGTTGCAACACAATGTTGTGGTTTATTACCTACACAGACTTCAGAGAACTAATGGTTACATGCAGATATTCCAAATGGCTTCCTACACAAAGAAGCACAGACTGCTAAGCAGTGATTAATTTCTGCAAGACCACATGAGGTTTCATAATTCTTTAATGGTGCCAAAGTGATACATAGCACAAGTACATACATTGGCTAGCTCAGCAAAATGCCCATGGGAATTATCAGGGATGTATTTCCTTGATGAACTCTGTAGAGGTTTAAATCACCTTGAAAAACAAGCTGTGGACAAAAGACTTCACTGTGCAGATACTTTGTTTGAAAGATAATAGTTATTTTCTTTGAAAGTTACAGATTATTCACATGAAGGAACTTCAAAGAGATAATGCCTTTTCCACAAAAACACTAAACACTATCAAAATGAGGCATTTTAGGTTTTTATTGTTGTTGTTTGATTGTTTGTTTTTGTTTGTTTATAGTTCAACATTCACATTGTCATCTGTATTTTCCATAATGTATCATCAAATAAGCTCCTTCTGAACAGTAAAGCAGCCAGCTCCCCATTTCCATCAAGTGTGATATGTGAACTGAATGCATCTAAAAATTAAACATGTCTCTGTAGTAATCAAAATTACCTAATGATGTTTTCCAATTTTTAAAAGAGCTAGTAGGAATGACACTGTGATATTGGCCAGGACATGCTTTCTTCAATACACGATAGAATCATAGAATCTCTCAGGTTGGAAAAGACCTTCAGACCTCTCAGGTTGGAAAAGACCTGCAAGTCCAATTGCATCTTAACCATACTACCTTAACTAACAATCCTCTGCTAAATCATGTCCCTGAGCACCATATCCAAACAGTTTTTAAATGCATTCAGGGATGGTGACTCAACCACACCTCTGGAGATCCTATTCCAGTGCTTAACAACCTTTTCAGTAAAGAAGTTTTTCCTGATATCCAACCTAAACTTACCCTGGAACAACTTGAGGCCTTTTCTCCTCATCCTTTCACTCGTCACCAGGGAGAAGAGATCAGCCCTGCTTTTGCTGTAAGCACATTTCAGGTATCTGAAGAGAGCAACAGGGTCTCCCCTCAGCCTCCTTTTCCCCAGACTAACCAGCCCCAGTTCGTTCAGTTTCTCCTCACAGGGCACGTTCTCCAAGCCCTTCACAAGCCTTGTTGCCCTTCTTTGGACCTGCTCCAGCACCTCAATATCTCTTCTGTACTGAGGTACCCAAAACCAAACACAGTATTTGAGGTGAGAGCTCACCAGTGCAGAGTACAGGGGCACGATCTCTTCCTTAGTCTTGATCACCACACCATTCCTGATAAAAGCCAAGATGCCACTGGCTCTCTTGGCCACCTGGGCACACTGCTGGCTCATATTCAGCCAACTGTCCATCAACACACCAAGGTCCCTTTCTATCAGGCAACTTTCCAGCCACTCCTCCCGAAGCCTGTAGGTTGCTTGGAGTTGTTGTGATCAAAATGCAAGACCTGACACTTGGCCCTATTGAAACTCATGATGTTAACCTTGGCCCATCAATCCAGACTATCCAGGTCCCTCTGTAGTGCCTTTTTCCCCTCTGGCAGATCAACACTTCCTCCCAACTTGGCGTCACCTGCAAACTTACTGAGTGCCTACTCAATCCCCTCATCAAGATCATTAATAAAGATGTTAAATAGAAGCATCCCCAGTACCAAGTCCCGGGGGACACCACTCATGACTGGCCACCAACTGGATTTAACTCCATTGACTACAATTATATGGGCCTGGCCATCCAGCCAGTGTTTCCCAGCAGAGCATACACCCATCCAAACCATGTGCAGTCAGGCTCTCCATGAGGATGTTGTGGGGGACAGTGTCAAAGGCTTTACTGAAGTCCAGCTAAACCACATCAACAGCCTTACTTTCATCAACTAATCAGGTCATCCTATCATAGAATGAAATCAGGTATAATTTTTACTAACTAGTTAATAAATAGATCCATTATACATATTTCTTTTTTAGTCATCACATTTGAGTCATTACATGACAGTTCTTTACACTTCAGGTAGTTCTTACTACAAGTTCTACTGAAGACAGTGAGAGTCTTACTAGCTTGACATTTAGACATAGGCAGTCTTCACTCTGCTTCCCTTCCTTACTCATGCCTAGACCTTTACTAATCGTAACTATGCAAAGAATCACTTGATGAAACATTTCAGTGTTTGAAGCTGGCAATTTCAACTACATTTACTGTAAAGTCTTAAGGATTTTGCTGAGTATGTCTTTGTTCTTGTATTCTTTACATCAAAGTATCAAATAGCTGTGATGGTTCATTCATTTGTTTCACAAATTAATTTCAGACTAATCAATTAGATAGATTTAGAAAGAAGACTGAAATAATAACAAGTAGTTGCTGGAGAAGAAAGAGAACATTTCAAACATTTATGATGTTTCTCTGTCCACGTGGATTTCACTGTAAACATTGCTCATGATCTCTCTCACTAGGAGAGAGATTCAGAAAACATTACAAGAGCTGAGAAATCATTATTTTAACTATTCTTCATTGTGATTTTCTTCCAGACTATCGTAATTAATCTAGTCAATCACTCTTTTGGAAATGGACTGAATTATTTTCTTTCAGTTATTCCACAAGATGTACACAATAATACCTTCGCCCATTTTTACTTATATCTTCCTGGAATGATGACCTAAAAGAGCGAGCAACATAGCTTTAGTTGCTTTATAATTCATAATCATGCTACAATGTTTTTTATTCATTTAATTTAAAGCAATTTCAGGCTACAATTCAAAGAATCTAGCTGAGCTTTTAACTCTGATTACTAAGTAAAGAAAAGGAGAAAAAAAAACATGATGAGAGAAAGCTTTGTGAAATACAGAATCTGAACTAAGCTGGAAGTAACAAGGAAGAGACAAAGCATTAGTAGAATTTTTGCTACTACAATAATATTTCAAATAATATAAACATTTACTGCAAACTTCACATAAAGTCCTGGCTACTTTGGAGATAATAAGATTTTAATAGGGATAGAACACCTTCCTTATGAGGACAGCCTGATAAATTTGTGTCTGCTTGTCCTGGAGACATTCAGGGTCAGCCTCAATGGGGTTCTGAGCATCCTAATCTGGTTGTAGGTGTTGCAGTTCAGTGCAGGGGAGTTGGACTAGATGACTTTTAGAAGTCCTCCTTCCAACTCAAACTATTCTATAATTTTAAGAAATCTATAAGAATTCTAATAGATACATGATCATCAGCTGACATACATCTTTCTCCTCTTCATACTAGATTTGCTGATATGCTAGTACATGTAAGTGCTTCAGAGCATTTGAAGTCTCACCTACAGCTGGTAGTTTTGTTTTCTTGATCACTGTCCTGGTGATACAGAGTAGACGTGTCCTGGTGCTACTTCTGGTAGAGTGAGAGAAGGGTGCAAATTATGCTTCCGTATTCCTCTAGTTTTAGTGTGTATTCCAGCATGGAATCTAATATATTGTCTTCAGTGACTTTAGGTAATCCTTCAGATACATAACACAGAAAGTTAAGTTATGATGGTTTTGACTATATCGGACAGCTTAAAGCTTTTGGAAGATGGTTGTTTTTCAAATTGTAGTGTTTGTCATTCATTTTTTTCTTACTTTCTTACATTTCCTCATAAAATGCAGCATATGGCTTTGAGATTCATTGTCAAAATGCACTCTATTAGCTAAAAATTTCTTACTTCACTTAAAATTTTATTTATTGTTATTATTGATATTATTATTGTGTACAATCGCCTGGTGACTAACACCTACATTTACAGCTCAGTAAAAATAACAAAAAATAACATTTTTGATCAGTACTAACTCATATTATAGTTATCAAAAGTATGAAACAATCTCAATATCTCTTTGAATATCTACCAGCTCCACCAACAAAACCTAAATCTCTGAGGTTCTTCTTTTCCTCATTTATATGTTGTTTCTTTGAAGCAGTCATAATTCAAAAGAAAAAAATACAGGAAATGGAAAACTAGCTAGCACTGCATAGTGGTGAGTAGTAAAATTCCACCATACTACTCATAAGCAGTATACCTTACCATTTGACTTCCATTCCTAAAGACAAAATCAGTGTAGTGAAATATTTCCACATATTTAATTCTGGATTCTCTTAAAATAAATAGCTCAGTTCAGTGCCAGTGAGGTAGCATCAGGATACTACTGTCCATAATAATAATCCTTTTTTTATCAAGTCAGTGTATTGTACCACAGGTGTTTATTTGTATAATTTCACAGAATATTATGCTTTACTCTGTTTCGTTAAACATCTTGTGACAATGTTCATCATCCATATATTACATACCCCTGTTTCTTGCCTAGGATTAAGCTTTAATGAGTGAAATTAAAAATTTAATCAATTATTTCTGTACAGCACTTCAACATCCTGGGGTCTGCCACAGTGAGAAAAATAAAAAATAATAGAAAAAGAATAACAATAGCAAAGAAAATGGGTATCAGTTAATTCGGTTGGGAGAGTATCTTTTCTGTCAAGTCTTTTGCATATATGCTAGCATAAAATGCAGCTGTACACTTGCCATGTTTATTACTAGCAATTCAGTAGAGTGAATACACTTACATTTTCAAACTTCACTTACGCTTTCTTATCTGAATCAATGCTGTCAGTGCTTGCTGCTTGGAAAGGTCACAACAACACTGAATAAATTATTTTCATCAGAGAGTGGGACCACTGAAAATATTTTCACATGCAAGCAGGAGTATTTTGTCTTTTACTGAAATGTAAACTTTATTTAGTATTGTAAATATTTATAATTTTTCTGTTGGTCTTTATGGAACAGCTTGGTTTCCCCCAGTTACTTCTCACAGGTTGTACATCTGACCTGTATAATCAACATCACATCTAATATCCTGGTACTTGCATGGCATAACACCAATAACAATTGACTGACCTTACTTTTCCTGGACACATTCAGAAAAGGGCAGATAGCAAGTAGTGTTTGTGTTGTTTTAGGTAAGAATTCAGATTTTGCAAAGTTCCAAAAGGAGAAGGAGAACAAAGATACGAATGTAGAATGTCCTAAATTTCTAGATGAACTTCAGTGAATGGTTTAGAAAAATAGAACAAATGAAACAGCTCTGACTTTGTTCTCCTTTTTTCCTTTCACTGGCTCACAGCTTTTCTTTTTGGATCATTTACTAAGACGTAGATTAACACGGACATTCTTAGTACAAATTGGCTGTACATAATGCAAATATTCCTTAAATAGAAAAGGTAAGAACACAGAGACAGAACATGTTAGATTGTTTCTTAAGATGAAACAATGAATGTTTTGTCAGTAATATGCTTTGGCTGATACACTCCTCAATTTTTTTGTTATACATGTTAAACTATTCATAAATTTTTATTCCTGTAATTCATTTTCTCTCTTTAGAGAGATTCATAGAATCATAGCATCCACAGCTACACCAGGTTGCCCAGAGCCCCATCCAGCCTTGCATTAATAGACTCCATGGTCAGGGCACCAACCATATCACAGGGCTACCTGTTCCTGTGCCTAACCACTCTCACTGTAATATATTTTTTCCTAATATTAAACCTAAATCTTCTCTCTTTAAGTTTGAAGCCATTTTCCCCCATTCTATCATCACAAACACCACTAAAGAGTCTATCCCCTTTTTTCCCATAGTCCCTTTTTACATATCGAAAGGCTGCCATCAGGTCAGTTCACAGCCTTCACTTCGCTAGTCTGATAAGTCCCAGCTTTTTCAATCTGTCCTTAGAGGAGGGGTGTTCCATCTCTTGGATCATTTTTGTGACCCTACTCTGAATGTGCTCCAACAGGTCTATGTTTCTCCTGTACTGAGTACTCCAGATCTGGAAGCAGTACTCCAGGTGAGGTCTCAGTGGTGCAGAGCAGAGGGGCAGGACCACCTCCCTCATGCTGCTGGCCAAACTTCTTTTGATGCAGCCCAGGATACAGTTGCCTTTCTGAGATATGGGGCCACATTGCTGTCCGTGTTCAGCTTCCCAGCTGAATACAAGTAAATAATGTCAGTATAATGTTTGTTGGTAATTGTTAGTACAAGAAATAGAATCACACACTTTAGTATGAGGATCATAGTAGTTTACCAGAGTACAGATTAAATTTGATTACCGGTAGTAATTTCACCTCAAAGCCTAGGTTTTTTGTTCTCCAAAACAACTTACTCTGTATTATGAATAATCAAATGCAGAATAGAAATAGAGCCAAATTAGTTCAGTGTTAATTTATCATTTCACAGCATGATCTCTAATCACATTACAGTAATGTCAAGAGACTGTCTGCAGTTTGCTTTTCTTCTCCTATTCACAACCTCCTGATTTGATTTGAATCAGAGTTGAAAGGAACCGTATTTAGTGATACTGTGTCTGAAAATCTTAAGGATATTTGTGCTACACAGCATGGGTCTGTACAGGTATGACCCAGCAGTCCTATGTTTATCAATATGTGTTTATCAGTATCTTCCTGCTTTTTCCTTCATCATTCCTCATGCAGTCAGAAGTCTGTATGTTAAGGACTAAAAATAATTTATTTCTCTGCTGTGTTGTATTTTGCTGTTCTAGTCAAATTTGCTGGTTTACATTTCTTGGTTGCTAGTGATCCCAAATTCTTGTTGATGAGGCCAATGTTCCTAGCAGGCAGTTCATCCTATTCACATTTATGTTTATTCACTGATCATAGATGATGTCATGTTTTATATTATTTAATTAAAAAAATTAGATTAAAAAAGTTAAATAAAGTCAGGTTGACGAATAAAATGTCTGAGGATGAGAAAACACCTAGATTAAGATTGATTATACCAACCGAATCAGGTCTGAATATGCCAGCTGAATCAGTTCTTTTATGTTGTCATACATCCTTAATTTTGTATTTTCTTAAATAATTCTTCTCTGATAAGAGCTTTTCTTGTTTTCTTTATTTTATTCTTTTCTTCCTTAAAAAATATAAACTCCAGTAAATGATTTTTTATTTTTATTTTTTTCTTTAGACCAAAGAACTGCCTGTATATTAAATCCACTGATGATCAGCACTGGTTAAATAACTTTTTCCCTTTCTGTTGAATGCATATCATTTCATAACTTTTTCCCTTTCTGTTGAATGCATATCATTTCATCTTTATCTTACTATAAATAGTTCCTGTGTTTTGCAGATGAAACAACTCAAATGATAGCCAGAGCATAAAAGATGTAATAATTAATTATAGCATGAATCACTAGCAAATTCTGCTTTAATACCCTCTGTATGTACAATAAAGGGGAAATGAAATATTTTTTGCTGTGTGTCAACATTCTCTCTCCTTTTACTTCATTAAATCAAGATGATAAAACTCTCAGAAGACAGGAGAGCAAATTTTAAAGCTGTATTGATTTAACCTTTCCTTTGTAAATATTTCATAGTTCTATAATGTGCAAACGCAATCATGCACAGAACAAAGGATTGCATTTTTCTGTTAGTACACAGAAGGGGCTTATGACAGCATTTATTATGCTATTTAAGCAGTATTACATAGGAAAACACATGAGGATATTTTGTCATTGTTATAAATGTCAAAAAGGATTGATACAAAACTGTTTCCAAGTGAAGTTTTCATTAAGAAAGATTGTTTTAAATTTTCACTTTCTTGAAGGAATATAAACTCATTTATCAGTCAGGGGATTCTGTTGCCTTGTGCAAGGTAACCTAAAGAACTACGTCCATCATTGAGAATGTGTGTCTGATGACCCCATGACCAAGTTACACGCTGATTACACCAATATGGTGAGCTGTAAAATGGCGTTTATTCAACTGCGTGAGCCCCTTATATAGGGCTCCTATTTCAGTCTCATACATATACATTACCGAGCAGGAGAAGGCCTATCGCGTTACAACCCGAGAGTTCAAGCCGCCTAATACAACATCTCCCCCTCCCCATACTTAACAAAACCATGCCCCGTTACAATGCAAGCACTGATCCTAATCCTAATATTTAAAAGTGTTAGTTCTTATATAATTTAAACTTTGTCACAGATTATCTATGAAGTGAGGTATACAGGTTGCAAAGCATGCAGAGATAAGTGGTGCAATGCCTAACAATGTTAGTGGTGTTCTAATCAGAATATCCAAGGCATCTTTGGTTATATTATACAGCTCATCTTTCTGCTCAAATCTTCTTGTATATCTGCTGGAACTCCATTTTCTCATTAAACACTCTTTCCATCATAAGTTGTAAGCAGCCCTTCAAAGTCCTTGCATCCATACCCTTGAGCCAGCAGCAGGAAATCTATTGCAGCCCTATTCTGTAAAACAGTATGCCTGAAAGAAGAGTACTCAGCTTTCAATTAGTTTTCCGTTTCTCCCAGACCGCCCTTTTGGGTGATCACTGTATCAGGTTTTATTTTTCTCGACAGAACCCATACAATTTTTCCCGATTCTCTATCCTTTACTGTGGCATAACCTCTTCGTTCAACATGATTGATTGCATAATGTGCTGTGCCAATACTTTCACCTGCTGGGCTACTGGGATCCTACCTCTGTGACCTTCCCCCTCCCCAAAGACATGTATCTTGTCCTTCAGGAGGTGGTTGGCCCTCTCCACAATTGCTTGTCCCTGGGAATTCCCAGGGATACCTGTTGAGTGAAATATTTCCCAATGCTCGAGCCATCCTTGAGTAGATCGCGAGATGTGGCACGAGCCATTGTCTGTCTTGATGTGTTGCGATGGCAGCGGCCCAGTGTCGCTGAGCTGCAGGGGACTTAAATGTTAACATAACCATCACCAACCAGTCAAAACCTCGACTGATAATGCACTAAACATAAGGTTACATGTAAGGACATAATTTTTTGAGTAGACATATACACACTCATTCCAGCATTCATTTTAGACAATTCTATAAATGGAAATTTCTAAGCTTATGTATTATTACTTATCGACAACTATGAGGTGGCAAACCACCAAAAGGAGAGAGAAAAAACACAATAGCGGTGGATGTGATAAACAGTGCCTGCAAGGCGTCCTCTGCTTCAAAATGCTCTTTGCCTTTCTCACTCATCACAGACTTTCTCCTGTGCAGGGCTTTTTCACATATACTCCATATCTGCGTGGCCAGAGCATGATACAGAGCCCAGATGAAACACCTGCTCATAAAGCAGAACAAACCACTATATTAGATTTCTCTACAATACAAACTACTCACAGAAAGTTATTTACAGCTATAGTTACTTATTAATCTTGTTACTTGCTTTACCCTTAGCTCCCCCCCTCTTTTCTTTTTACAGCTGCCACCATTCCTCCCAACTCCACCACCACAATTCCCCCTCCATACAAACTTTCACAAGTGATGGAGGATGGGGGGTTAGGCAGTGAGGGGGGCAGCGCAGGGGTTTGCGTTCTCTTGCTGGCACTTAACCTTCTCTGGCTAGAGCAGGTCACATTCAATATTTTAACTCACTGTTCTTCTGTAACCTTTTTCCTGTTTTTTGTTTTTCACAATTCCACTACTCTTACCCTCAGTTACACTTCCATGTAACATTAATAATTCCACTTCCATATCGCATTCATGTTTACACATTCCTATAACATTAACAGTTCCATATACAATTTGCATTTATACTTTCATATACCATAAACATTCAACAATCACAAAGACAGTGACAATAACCAATACAGTTTATCCTAAGCATTCTTCCTCTCCTCCAAGTTATCATCAGGAATGGGCCTTCCCATTGACCTGATTCCAAATTCTTTAATATTATCATATTTTTTCCATGAATTTTCACTCTTTCCTCGTTAACTGAAATGAAGTGAGGGCTACTGGTTGTTGCCCATCATCACATCCTTGATTTAAAAGTTCAATACATATGTCATTTTAGCAAACCTTCCTGCTGGAAGTGCCATCTCCATTCCCTTTTTTTTTTTTTTTTTTTTAAGTAATATAGTTTTCACCAATACCACCGGGCTGGTGCTAACACTGAAAAACATCAGTGCAAAGGTCTTCCTTTGCACCTTTGCACCTTTGCACCTTTGCACCTTTGCACCTTTGCACCTTTTGCACTTCCTTTGCACCTTTTAGATTTCTTTTGTGACCACAACTAACAGATATTAGATGGGTCCTTGGCTCATTTCCCAATTTGTTAGGAATTTGGAATCACTGTGGAGGAGTTACATGCAAATCATAATCAGTTTGGAAAGAAAAGATCAGAAGGAATGGTTTTCACTGTGAAGGAAGTACCATTAGTCCAAGATGACCTGAAAAAACTCTGAACCAGATTGTGTAGTTTTAACAGATATATCAATCACAACCCACAACCACAACAAACAAAAACATAGATAAAACAAGACTTCTCAAAGTTGTAAGTGGCTGTTTTTCCGACGCCGTCTTGGGCTGCCGCGGCTCGCTCGTCAGCTTGGTAGGAAGCTAGGTAGGAAGGCCTATCGCGTTACAACCCAAGAGTCTGAGCCACCTAATACAACAGGATTCAATGTATTTTCTTAGATATTTCCCTTCCTCATACATTGATGTGTGTACATTTGATGAAAGGGCACTCAGTGAACCAGTTTTGTTTTTACTTTGAGACAAGTTTCAGTTCTGAAATTATAACATCCTAGTATTTTTCATCACAGATAAGTGGGGGAAACTTGTAGGAGTGGACAACAAAAAAAACCCACTGTATCTAAAATAGCCTTTTTTAAGATTTTATTTATTTATTCATTCATTCATTCATTCATTCATTCATTCATTCATTCTGAACCAGAGATACTACTTCTTCATAGAATCATAGAATCATAATATCACAAGGTTGGAAGGGACCTACAGGATCATCTAGTCCAACTGTCCCATCAGTACCATAGCTACAGCAAACCATGAAACCATATCTCATAGCTCCTCATCCAGATGTGTCTTGAACACTGCTAGGGATGGTGATTCCACCAGCTCCCTGGGCATGCCATTCCAGTGCCTGAGCACTCTCTGAGAAAAAATGTTCCTTCTTATGTCCAATCTAAACCTCTTGGTACAACTTGTGACCATTTCCTCATATTCTGTTTGTTGCTTGGGAGAATAGGCCAAGCCTCTCCTCATCACAACCTCCCTTCCGGAAGTTGTAGAGTGCAATGAGGTCTCCCCTGAGCCTCCTCTTCTCCAGGCTAAACAATCCCAGCTCCCTCAGCCGCTCCTCATAAGAAGTTTTGTTGCCCTTCTCTTGATGCATTCCAGGACCTCAATGTCTTTCTCATAGTGAGGAGCCCCAAACTGAACACAGTACTCAAGATGCGGCCTCACCAGAGCTGAGTACAGAGGGATGATTACCTCTCTGCACCTGCTGGCCACACTATTTCTTATACAGGCCCAGATGCTGTTGGCCTTATCAGCTACCTTCTTTTGATAAGAATCCAATGGTGAAAATTCTAGTTCCAGAAGTGCTGTATTTTAAAAACTGTAAAAATAAAACTGTAAAACACATAAAACTGTAAAATGAAACTTTAGATGGCATGCAAAAGCTAGTAGTAGGACATTTATACTTTACAGTCTCTTTCTGAGCTAATTAAGAGTGCAAATTTTAGTTGGAAATTTACAGTATTATTTACATTTCCAATTCTTCAGTTTTTAAAAAATATACATGCATCAAAATAGTTTACATCTATCCACATCCATTAAGATGGTAAAATGTCAGACTCTTTTGGTTGTTAGAGAGATCATAAAATAGTTCTATTGGATTGACAGCAGTTGATGTGAAACAAACCTTGTTCTTCCCCCATTATATTAATGATTTGTTGTCAGTAATGTTTTGGAATAGTCAGTATAATATCTATATATACATATAGTGTATACAGTATAATATATACAGTCTCCTCAAGGTTTCAGTATGATACAGTACAATGGACATTATTGACGATATCTCATTTAGGAACATTTGGTGCATATATCATCTGTAGGATATCACCCAGTCCTAATAAACTTCCTGTTTGCTTTAGAATCATAGAATCACCAAGGTAGGAAAAGACCTAAAAGATCATCCAGTCCAACCGTTCACCTATTACTAATAGCTCCCATAGCTTTAATGACAAATGATATCTTCTACCGTATCAAGAAGTCATTTTAAAAATGTATACATTCTATTTATAACCTCAAGCTTGACTCAGATTTTTCTAAAGTCAAGTTTCCAAGAAAATGTAAGTGAAACAATCTGTCCTTTATTTTAAAAATGTGTGGTTTCTGCAGTTTTTATCTACGTATTACATATACACATACATGTGTTACATACACACAAGCTATCAACAGAAAATATATAGTATTTATGTACTGAATAGGGCCTTAAAGGGATGCTTTCTTGTAGATCTTCAGATTTGCACACATAAATATATATGTATGTAAGTCAAGCTCTACTTGATGCATGATGAATGTTCATTATCTTCACTGACTGCCAAAAAATAGCTGTATAATAATACAGTAAAATATAGTTAAGGAAATAAGTAGTAACAAAAAGCCTGCTTGCTGCTGTATGAATGCATGTGACTGAATTCAGTGGGCTTACAATTTGATATATATATCTATATCTATATATAGATATATATATATGGAAAGTCGAGAGTTGGCAAGGTTTGGTTTTTTTTCATAAATACATAAATTTTGTGGATATTCTGCATGATATCTCACTTTCAGAGAGAATTAAGTAAAGATTTGGAAGACCTTGTTCGTTTTCTAATGGTATTTCACGTATATGAGGACTCCTCACTCTAAATGTTATAAAGTTTTATAATTTGTCGAGTCTATCCACAGTAAATTCTTGCCCTATTTTCATGTTAGAAATAGAAGAAAATATAAAAAGATATCTCAGTCTCCTTTATTGCTTCACTCTTCAGTAACTGCAAAGATGTTAATCTGTCTAATTAGTGAGCGAACAAAGTGGAGACCACACTACTTTAAAAAATGAATTATTCTGAACAGCCATTTCTTTGTTAAGAAAGCCCAGCAAACCATATACAAATACTTTCTTTACCTTTGAAAAATTTTCTGGAAATCAGTGACTTGATGTCATTTCCTCTGACATCTTATTACTTGGTTTCAAGTTTCTGTTGTGGGAGCAAGTTCTACACAGAATTTCTGTGTATTCATATTTCTGTTCAGAGTGAATTGTTGCATGTATTTGAATGTGGTTGCATGTACAGTGCTCACTTTACTGAGTTAACACTTTCTTGTTATTGAATTAAGATTTCTTAGCAGGAAAAAAAAAGAAAAAAAAAGTACATTTTAAGGACAATAGGACAATTGTTTTAGTCTTGAAAAGTTACCAGCTAGAACTTATCCTAAAGACTCTCCTGTTTCTGTAAGCTTTCACTCTTCCTTAAACTGCTACTGTTTTATGGCTCTTTTCAGTAGTTGCAGTTGCATTCACCCTGCCCCTTGTGTTATTCATTTGTCTACTTGCATGCATGTTATTTCAAGAACTTCAGTTTTAATTTTCCTTACAAAATGTTCCATTAACAATTGTCAGCCTTTCAGTATCACATAATTTTCACAGGAAACTTTTGTGTTTTTGAAAAGTAAAGTTTTATTTTTACTCAACATTTCTTCTGTGTTACCACTAGAGACATAAAAGACTGAGTACTGTGGAAGACCTTCCTGTCCAGCTCCTAACCAGAATTGAGGAAGCACTACAGGCCAGCTGTAGCTGGATCAAAAAGTTCTGGTTAAAAATTTACAATGCAAATATGCCCCTTTCAAGTGGTGTCACCCTGCCTGTACTAATCTCCAGCAACTAAAATACACAGGGACACTCAACGTTATTGACCTCCTGCCACATCAGATATAGCTTTCTTAACTTAATTCCCACTGGCATAAACCTTTCTGAAAACTTCACGGATGAATGGAAACTGAGAACTTCTCCATTTTACACAAGGTCACTGAATTTTTGCAGCTCTTCAGAGTTTAAACTTATTGTTTTGAAATCAGATATTAAAAAATAAAAAAAAAAATAAAATAAAGCTGTGAGGAGTATTATTACAAATCTTAATCAGGAATAGGAATATGGGGGAGGATGGACACCATTACAATTTAGGTGATGGGGAAGGGAATGAGAGTGATAGGAAAGATAGAGGCAAGAATTGCATAAAGCAGGGATATTCACCACCAGGACCCAGCAGCACTGTACACCGTTCCAATGGCCCCAGACAAAAATGCAGGGGGTGAGCAGCAGCGGAGTGACCAGTCTTGGGCAGCTAGAAGGTGCAGGTACCGAGTAGGTCCAGGAAGAAGCCACAAGGTAAGTCCAATAGGAAGCAGCAGGTTTCCGGTAGCAGGCCCAGAAGAGTCCATCAGCATGCAGGCATTCCATACTGAGGGATCTCCTGGCAGACACCTTCAGGGGACAGCAGCAGCAGTGTATGCGGCCCTAGACAGCAAGCAGGTAGAGCACAAAGCAAGTCCAGGATGGAGAGGCAGGTTGTGAGGCTTCTCATGTCAGAAACCTTGTTCCTCAGCATTCAGGTCTGATGTTATGAGGAATCTGCTGTCAGAAAACCTCTTCTTCTTCTTGAGGAATCTGTTGTCAAAAACCTAACTTCATGGTTGCTGGTCCCCTCTTTTTATCCTTTTTCTTGTGCCATTGTGACATTCCTGGGTGTTTGGGTAAGAGTCATATGCAGCACCGCCTGAGATGGCCATCTTCCTCGAGATATGCCCTCACAAAAGACTGCATCCTGGCTATTAATATGCTTATCTCTCTCTTGTTGCCCCTGGCCTTGGTCATCCTCAGACAAAGGTTTTCTCAACCCTTGCCCAGGACTTGCTTGGACTTGTTCCTCAGAAAGCTTTGCGGCAATGGCATAAAATGATTAATTTAATTCCTCTTACAAGGAATTAAAGATTTCTTTTGTTGCATTATTTTAGCATGCAATTAATATGTTAGTGAGAATGGGAAACTGGGAATGGGAAACAATGAAAATTATGATTCAAAGCAAAGCCATCTTGCTGAAAAGGAAGATATTTGGAATATTTTTGTAATAGTTGGCATATTGTGAACATAAGTTGGAAAAAATGACAATAAAACTACTAAATACATACTTAATTTCCACTGATTGAGTTGATTTTGTCAAAAAATAGTTACTGTTAATTTCACTAATTTTAATATTTAAAAATGGGGAAAGTGTCAAAAGACTGAAACATAAAGAAATGTGCGTCCATAGGAATTTGGTGCAACTCTGGTGAATATCTAAAACAGTTTAAATCCCATAAATGTTCTGAAAGAAAGAACTAAGAAGCAAAATAAAAATAATATATATACTTTGGGTTCTTTGGCTATAATGAAGGATAGAGTTTGAAAAAGAAAAAAAAAAAAAAAAATCAATAAAAATCCAGTTACTTTTAACATGTAAATTATGGAAATAAAATATTGTAATTTGAGATATAGAAAGTATACATGACCAGATTAACTGTTTACATAGTGAAATACATATATATATATATTTCCTCTAAACTCTAATATTCATAACTTCTAACTTTGATAATATAACAAAATAGGTTGATGTATATTAGGTCTCTTATGGAATTTCACAAGTAACTTTTCACTGTTATTGTTCCACTGTGTTTCTTTCAATTCAATAAAACCAAACATAACAAGTTCTGACATATCATTTGTTAGTGAGGAATGCAATATAACCAGCCTCCTAATCAAGAGGCATTGTGAATAGCACTGAGATTAATGGAAGGGTGGAATAAATATGGTTAGTGATGTGAAGATAACCTCAGCATGTTGTGCACTCAGAGAGTAAATAAACTGGATAAAAATAGGCTCTACACGGCATTACTCATTTAGCTAGTGGATCTTCTTGTGGGCTGAGGGGCTGTGTAAAGAATAATGAAGAACTAGGAATTTTGGCTGGAAAAGAAAAAAGGTAGAGTAAGACAAATATTTCAACTGAAAGAAATAGAACAATTTGGAAAAAAAATATCCCTGGGATACTGTAAAATATGGCAAGACAGTGGGATCATATGCTGTCTTGTTCCACTGTTCAGCTTTCTGATCCAAGATCCTCACTGTGATCATACATCCCTGCATTTGCAACCATGTACACTCTTTCATAACTATTTTACAAAAATGAAGAGACAGACCACCCATTCACTCTGGTTTCCAGTCATTTATGCAGAAGCCAAAGAAAACCAAAGAAAAGCTAGCTAAATTAGACAATCATGAGATATTTTAATCTTTAGGATAAGTTACCTTGGCATTAATGATACTAAAGACTGTCATGGCTTTTTTAATATAACAAAACAATTTAATTCAAATGAGAACTCAGAATAACATGTTGTGGTTATTCTGTGTACTAGACTCAGAAAAGTTCTTCTTTATAGAAAAACTCCCAATGGTAGTTGCCAAAAAGAAAAGACAACTGCAGAACATGAAGCATCTTAGCAATTCTTAAAGTGTTCTTAGCACTACTTAAGTGTTCTTACATTTCATTAGCCTTCAAAAATACTGTGAAGTATTTAGCAACTTTAAGAAATGGCTAATAAGTCAAAACAAATTAAAAGGATGAATTATTTATTACACATAGTGTACTGCTGGTGCAGTTGAATTGTGTACTAAATATAAACAAGGGAAGACTGAACAGTGATTAAAAACATGAAGAATATCTTGGGTTCACTTCTTTTTTTCCCCCAAATTCTCTTCTATCCTGAGTAGAAGTCACTTATTATACCTGAATTTCCTAGAATGCTAGAACAAATTATATGTTCATACAAAGAAGAAATACAGTCTAAATTTGTATACAAATTTATAGTTAAAAGGTGTTCAATTCTGAACAAATAGTAAAATAAACAGACAAAACACCAGTTCATGGCAGAGACGCCTGCAACTCAAGAAAAGAACTAAGAGTTTTACCTTCTTCATGACAACGAGGATTCTACCATGGAAAACAGCGCAATTCTTTTACCCAGGATTCTACTCAGCATTTCATTTCAAGTTAATGCTGAAAATCCATATAGTGGTTAGTTTCAATGAGGAAATATTGATTTATGATAGGTTTGATGCTCACACCATTTGTACTCAGATTTATTAGAATAGTTCTCAAACATTTTACTTTTTTTTTTTTTTTCCCCCAGAAATAACATCTACAAAGTATTTTTGTAGATAACCCCAGATAAACATGTGTAAATCTCAAAACACATTCCCATCAAAGTTTCAAAATTAAGACAATAATTTTGTAACAATACCTGTTCTAATGGTTAGTACTGCCAGGAGTAGTGCATCAGGGTAATGTGACCCCAAGGTCTGAGCTGCTGAATAAGCAGCCTGAACAAATTAGATAATTTCTTTTGTTGTTTTTAGATCTAAATTGTCTTGCTCCTTGTTGGTTACATTCTTTCTGAACAGTGGGAAAAACATTTTGGGTTTCAAATACATGTAAAGTAATAATAAATATTATTAAATAATAATACCTTTCTATAAATTTAGAACTTGGAAAATATACAGCAACTTAAGTGATGGTTACAGTACAAAATAATTAATTAGACTGAGGCCCCTTATTCAGCTGTATGCATGAGATTAGCTAGTGTTCAGCAGAAAGGAAGATACCATCATGTCACTTATTTTTAGGCTTACTGTATGAAACTAAAATACCTGTTCATCTTCTTATGTGTCTGCTAAGCATTCAATGCTTGATTTCATTTTACTTATTAAACTATTATAAAGAACCACGTCAAATTTAAGGCAGAGTAACATTACTGAGATCTGTAAACAGTAGAATATCTAAATTTGAAAACAGATATTTGCTTTGGAATTCAAGCTATCCAATTTACCAATAAATATATGATATCAGTCTTAAGTTTCAATTTATGTTCAAGGATATCAAAATAACTGATAAATGGTCAATTTCCAAAAAAATATTTTTTTACAGAAATCTGCCAGTTTACATTCTGACTTTAGCTAGGATTGGTAGTACAGAAAATCAAAAGTAAATCAATTAAAAAAAAATAACTGTGATGTAAGTATGCCTTTTAAAAACACTATTCTTCAGAAGTCTAGAAGCTTTGTAGCAAATAAAACTATAAACTGAATTCTGAAATATTTCTAAAGTTGTATCAATTATGGTTTCTTAGGTCAGACTTCAAACTGCAGTGCATTATGTTTAGAGAGGGTTTTGAACCACAACTGGTGAACAAATTATAGAATGGCCTTGATTGAAAAGGACCTCAAAGATCATTTAGTTTCAACCCCTCAGCCACAGGCAGTGCTGCCAACCTTGAGACCAGGCTACGCACACACACATCTAGCTTGGCCTTGAATGCCTCCAGAGATGGGGCATCCACAGCTTCCTTGGGCAACCTGTGCCAGTGCACCAATTCCCTCTGAATGAGAAACTTCCTCCTAATATCCAGCCTTAACCTCCCCTGTCTCAGTTTAAAACTGTTCCCCCTTGTCTTATCACTATCCACCCTCATAAACAGTTATACCCCCTCCTGGTTATATGCTCAAGTTTTGGAAGGCCACAATGAAGACTCCTCAGATCCTTCTCTTCTCCAAGCTAAACAGGCCCAGTGTTCTCAGCCTTTCTTCATAAGAGAGGTGCTCCAGACCTCTGAATATCTTAGTGGCCCTTCTCTGGACCCACTCTTAGAGCTCCACATCCTTCTTGTTCTGGAGACCCCAGGCCTGGATGCAGTACTCCACATGGGTCCTCACAAGATCTGAGTAGAGGGTGACAATAACCTTTTTTAATGCCACCCCTCTTTTAATGCAGCCCAGGATATAGTTGGCCTTCTGGGCTGCAAACACATACTGCTGGCTCATGCCCAGTTTCTCATTCATCATGACCCCTAAGTCCTTCTCCACAGGACTGCTCTCGAGGAGTTTTTCTCTCAGTCTGTATAAATATCTGGCATTGCCCTGAAGCAAGTGCATCACCTTGCATTTGGTCTTGTTGAACTTCATTAGGATCACAGGGCCAACTTCTCCAGCCTGTCCAGGTCCCTCTGGATGGCTTCCCTTCCCTGCAGTGTATCAACTGCACTACTCAGCATAGTGTCCCCTGTGAACTTGCTAAGAGTGCACTCGATTCCATTGTCTATGTCATTGATGAAGATGTTAAAGAGCACTGGTCCCAAGACCAACCCCTGAGGGACACCACTGGTGACCAGCCTCCACCCTGGCACAGAATCATTAATCTCAACCCTCAGTCTGTGACCAGCCAGCCAATTCTTAATCCATCAAACAGTCCATCATTCAAATCCACACTTCTCCAATTTAGAGAGAAGGATGTGATGAGGGACCATGTGAAAATCTTTGCAGACATCCAGGTAGATGATATCCATTGCTCTTCCCCCATCCACCTATGCCTCCACTTCACCTAGCAGCAAGCTTGTTTCAGAAAAAGCAGTAATATTACTAATTTCCACTTGCTGCTTATAAAACTGAATTTCTAAAGTTACCTTCAACATTTTGCAAGTGTAAACAGCATAACAGATGAAGAAAAGTAGGGCACATCCCTGCATCGTTTGGAGAGACCACCCAAGAATGAAATGACAGAATAACAATTGTTTGCCCACTAACAAGTTTTATGTGTATGCACATAAGACAAACAACTCAGTTCCTCTTTGGATCAGACTCAGTTCCTGTCCTTTTGTACAGATTCAGTCAAGAATATTTGACAATATTTTTCATTTCTAGTAAGTATTTTTAAGAATGAATACGGAAATCGGGTAACTTCTGAAATCATAGTGGTGATTTAGATTGCTGATTCACACTAGTTTTCTCAAACACCACAGCTGATTAAAGAGATCCCTATACTACTTTCAGTGTTTTGCTTCACACATTGTGCCTTCTGTGAGTGAATCTGTGAGATCATGCTTTAGTATGGAGCTTGAATTTAAAAGAACTAGAAAGTAAAGAAAGAGAATAGAGAGCAAAGAAAAAAAAAACAGGAAAAAAGGACAAAAAGAAAAGAAAAAATGAGGAAAAAAGAGAAAAAAAGTTAAAGCAGAGAACAGAGAAAAAAGAAGTAGAAAAGAAGGAGTTTAGAATTGGTTGATGTTTTTATCGGTTTATTTATTCTGAACTGTAGCTGAATGGAGAGGTGAAAAGAGATGAGTATGAGTTAGAATAGTGGCACAACGTTTTGAAAACTATCTAGATCTTAGTTTTATATAAAACAAGTATGTAAGAATAAGACATCATAGTCTGCCTAGGTGCCCAGGAAAAATAGAAGCAGCACAGTGTACGTAGAGCTATGTAACATGCAAATCAAGACATTAAAAAAGGAGAAAAATGAACTTAGGAGTTAGGGAAATTAAACAATTTATACTCTGTAGGAAAAAATGGAATTTGACTGCCAGGCATCAATACTGTGGTAACAATATAGGGCTACATACTGCCCTCTGCGCTGTTTCTGAGAAGTAACAGTAAATAGTAGTTGAACACACAGGACAGAGAATAAGCACTCTGAACTCTGTAAAGTAATAATTAGAAAGATAAGTTAAGTACAAAGCACTCAGTTCAAGACATGCTTAAGCAGTTCTTATAAAAATGGCATTTCAAAGCTCAAGCTTCACCTGACAGCCTGCAGTTCTACAAAGTATAAAAGTTCTGAATTAAAGCAAAGTATCCACACAGGCCATTATCACAGCAACTGTCTGAGTGACGTTTATGGTACTTGCTTAAAATGACAATGGGAGTCTAAATTTCTTCATTTTCTTCTTTTGACTAAATACACAAATGAAAATAAATTAAAGATGTACATGATCCACCTGAACTGTGTTACTCAGTAAAGCTGATATGAGAAGTTATATTGTCACAAACAAATTGAAGGAAAAATTAGTATATTTAAATAATCATAAGAACAATTAATTGGCAGTCTCAAATAATCATTCACTGATTGGCAAGCAGGAAAAAAAAAAAAGAGACAAAAACCTCATATCACACAGAATCACAGAATGACCCAGGTTGGAAGGGACCTCAAGGATCATGTAGTTCCAACCACCCTGCCTAGCAGGGCCACCAAACATATACATTTAAACAGCCCAGGGCCCTGTCCAACCTGGCCTTGAACACCTCCAAGGACAGGGCATCCACAACCTCCCTGGGCAGCCTGTTCCAGGACCTAACCACTCTCCTAGTAAAGAACTTCCCCCTAACATCCAACCTAAATCTTCCCTCCTTCAACTTGGATCCGTTTCCCCTTGTCCTGATATTGTCAGCCCTTTTGAAGAGTTTACTCCCCTCCTGGATATAGGTTCCCTTCAGGTATTGAAAGGCTGCAATGAGGTCAACTCACAGCCTTCTCTTCTCTAGACTGAACAAGCCCAACTCCCTCAGCCTGTCCTCATAGGGGAGGTGCTCCAGTCCCCTGATCATCTTCGTGGCCCTCCCTTTCCAAAATCTCTGTCTTTCTTGTACTGAGGGCTCCACACCTGGACACAGTATTCCAGATGGGGCCTCACAAGAGCCAAGTAGAGAGGGACAATCACCTCCCTATTCCTGCTGACCATCCCTCTCCTGATGGAGCCCAGGATCCCATTTGCCTTCCGAGCTGCCAGAACGCACTGCTGGCTCATGTTGAGTCTCTCATCCATCAGGACCCCCAGGTCCTTCTCTGCCGAGCTGCTCTCAAGGACCACTCCTCCTAGCCTGTACAGGTGCCAGGGGTTCTTCCGGCCCAAGTGCAAAGCCTTGCACTTTGCTGTGTTGAACCTCATTAGGTTCACCCAAGCCCAGCTTTCCAGCCTGTCGAGGTTCCTCTGAATGGCTTCCTTCCACCGTATCGACCGCACCACTCAGCTTGGTGTCGTCAGCAAACTTGCTGAGGGTGCACTCAATTCCCTCATCGATGTCATTAATAAAGATATTAAAGAGCACTGGTCCCAAAACAGACCCTTGAGGGACACAGCTCGTTACCAGCCTCCACCTGGACATAGAGCCATTGACCACCACCCTCTGTCTGCAGCCTTTCAACCAATTGCTTATCCATCTAGTTGTCAACCCATCAAATCCACTTCCCTCCAATTTGGAGATGAGGATGTGATGGGGGACCATGTCAAAGGCCTTGCTCAGGTCCAGGTAAATGACATCGGTCACCTTCCCTTCATCCACCAACGCCGTCACTCCATCATAGAAGGCCACAAGATTAGTTAAGCATGACCTTCCCCTGGTGAAGCCGTGCTGGCTGTCTCGGATCATGTGCTCGTTCTTTATGTGATCAAGCATGTTGTCCAGGAGGATCTGTTCCATAATCTTCCCAGGCACGGAGGTGACACTCACTGGCCTGTAGTTCCCCAGGTCCTCTCTGCTCCCCTTCTTGTAAATGGGAGTGACGTGACCCTCCCTCCAATCATCCGGGACCTCACCTGACAGCCATGACTTCTCAAATATGATGGATAGCGGCTCGGCAACCACCTCAGCCAGCTCCTTCAGGACCCTGAGATGCACGCCATCTGTCCCCATAGACTTGTACTCATTCAGTCTAAGGAGGCACTCTCAGACTTGCTCTGCCCTTACAGAGCATCATCTTATATTAAAAGAAAGTATCATATAAGGAGATTCAACAGATTACATTTCAAGAGTTTTTCTGTTTTGTTTTGGTTTGGTTCTTTGTTTTGTATTTTAACATTTGGTTTGGACATGCTGCAACTAAACCAGAAAATTTTATCCAGAAAGCTTCACTTGGCGTCTAACCTTCTTTTGGTAGGCAAAGCCCAGATGCATGTCTAGAAGATGAAGTAAACCCAGGCTTTTGGTGTCCTGCCCTTTGTTTTAATATGAGCCTGGCTGGATTTCTTTGGTCATGTGTCACCAACAGTGGATTTGTTTCCTTCTTACGTGTCACCTCCCGATCCAGAGACAAATCAAAGCTGCCTTGTGAAAGTACCATGTCTCCATGCATGGGGAACAGACGGGACTCACACACAGTGTGTAATGCCAAAGTACAAGTTTAATGCCTCACAGCAAACCCTATATAGTGGTACAGGTGACTGCCCCTGTCAGATATTCATGACCTCCCTGATTCCACCCATGCTGCACGCAGGCACCACCTACCCAAAACCCAACATTATGAAGATGTGAGATGTGAGTAAAGTACTCTCTGATTACTCAGTGATAACAGCAGGTTTTTAAGATCTGTAGGTAACAGGAAATAATAAAAAAAAAAAAGAAAGATCAGTTTAATTAATAAATAATGATTAAATTTTCACTATTAATAACTATAATTACAAAATAACAAATATGCATTGAAGCAAATTGTTCCTCAGGAGTCAACTCACAAAGTAACCACAACTGTCGTTAACTTATCTTTCCCCACTGCATTCAGGTTCGCTGTTTTTCTTTGTGATGTTCTGTTGCATGCAGATGTCCCATACATTAACAGGAGAGGTTGGACAAGCGTCTACTGCTTGAAGATGATAAGAAGATTCTCTATGATTCTCCAGAAATCCCCAGTAGTCTGTTGAGAACTTATGCTGCAGAAAAGAGATGACAAACACAGAAACAGCTGTGTACTGAGCATGTCAGCTTTCTTCTCCCAGTGCTCACTATATTGCTGAAAGGTCTAAATGTAATGTTTTGACAAAACAAGGAAGGTGCAAGACAGAGCAGAGGAGACCAGAGTGAAATGAGAGGGAAGAACCTGGGAAGAGAGTAAAATAATTTTCTGAGGTGTTTTAATTTTTGTTTCTTTGCTTTGCTTTTGCTTCCCAATACCAAACATCTCTTACTACATATGTTTCAGCCCAGCAAACAGCAATCAGCTCAGCTCTAGGACAGATGCAATCTGTATCACTCACCTGCCAAACCAATGTTATAGAATAAATATTCAAGTAAATAATTAGGTGATTTATACAGGTCAGAATAGTCAACAGGAGACTGCAGAGATAGGTTACACTGAATGAAGTGGATGCCCCCATGCAGAAGTGACAAATTCTGCCCAGATACATTGGATCCCATGAGAGTCTTCAGATTTGTGAAGGAACCTGAAGGAAAAAAACAATGGATAGGAAAAAAAAAGGAAAATAAAAAGCCCTTTCTATCAGTAGTTGGCTAATTTAATAGAGTAATACTGGGGAGACTGGTAGAGTAACAAAATGGTGTCAAAACTACCTTTATTTTTTTCTTTGTTTTTCTTTTTTAAAATCTTTTTGTATTTTAATATTAATGAACTGTACTTCGAGGTGTTGTTTTGTTTTTTTTTTCCCCTTAACACTGACTTTTTAAAGGAGTGCCCTACAGCTACACTCATGGTATAAGTTATCATTTTAATGAAAGACACAATGGCAAAGTTATGAGGAATTAGATTATCACATTTTTTTTCTTGTCTTGAACAACATTTACTTTTCAGTTTCTGGTGGTCCCAAGGTGCTTGTGACTTTCTTCTAGCTACCTTATGCACTGTTGCATTGACTATGAAACCACATTGCAGAGTAAGACATGACAGACCTGGTGATGCACTGTCTCCATGCATGACAGTTTGCAGGTTGGGAAACTTTCTGAGTAGAAGGAAATGAGATGGATACATCACACTTTTGATTACGATAGTGACAACTTTTCTCTGCCTATTTTAATAGGTTTGGATAGGTCTCATCATTGCGGTTTAGACCCTAATGAATTCTGATAAAATACTCATTGTCTTTTGAAATTTTATTTTAATTTTTAAAATGTTTTTGAAATGTTGCTCCAGTGTGGATAATTAAAAGTATCCTGCAATAAAAGTTCATTAAAATGGATTGATGGTATCGAAGTATCAATAAAATTCTCTTCATTGTTACCTTCCAAACACATATTCTGCTGACCCAGCTTTTGTTTCTTGTTTAAATATCAATTGTTGTTTTGCTAGTTTGGAAACAATTTCCTTTAGAGACAGAACTGCAAAACTTTTTCTTCTCTTCTTAATTCTCCATCACCATCCCCTCATTTACATCCTTTTTGCTGCTTAGAGTCTTTATCCAGAACAAGCAGAGTGGATGAGTCACCTTTGTGCTGTACATCACTGAAATCAACAGCTGATACAGCAAGGTTACTAGAAGTCATGTCTTGTACAGTGTGATATCTTATTGCAAAAGCTAGTGGGGACATGTTAAACAAATATCAGACTCAAGTGGTAAGAAGGAACAAGAAATAACCAGAACAGTTTCATTCATCATGCTTTCCTTGTCAAAAGAAAAAGTTATCAACCCCTGTCTAGGTAAAAACAAACAATGACAAAAAGAAAAACAAACTGCAAAATAAACAACAAAAAAACCAAAAACACTCAACTTCACTAAAGTCCTGTTTGAAAGGCATGTGTTGAAAGGCTCTCCTCTGCAAAACTTCTTTTTGTGCATCATGTTGCCATTCCCACAGATAAATCTTGGCTGTAATTTTTTGTTGCTTGCCTTTTGCAAAAATGAAAGGGAAGAATTAGTTAGAATTCTTCTGTTGGAAAAAATACTAACATTTTCAATCTGCAAACATTAGATTAATTACCCTGTTTTTATCTAGATCCTAATGATTTGACATCAGGGAGGAGTGCAAGAAAAATCTTTCAAACCAGATGCAGAAAATGCCTTTGTAGACTGCTTGCAAAATCAATTCTTCATCTTGGTGGTCCTCAAAGTCCAGCTCCAAGGCCTTTAATTTATGATACGTTCACATGAAAAAGTTCAAAAATTGAGACAGTTTTATGTTTCATCAGCCTGAGCATGAACTTCAAAAATGTTCTAAGATTTTCAAGATAGAATGTTCAGCTGCTTCCTTTCAGAACAAAGTAGTTTCTTCTCTGATACAAGGTTCAGACTCCTTCCTCTGACATTTATTGTGTCTATCCTTTGGAATCAAGCAGATTTCTCCAATTAGCAGAGTTCTCCATATGGTGTTTGGACTTTGTGTGACTGTGTATTTTATGCTTTCATAGCTGGGAGCTAAACTGGGATTCTTGTGATCCAAAGGCAACAGCTCTGCTTTGTGAAGCTTATCTCTAGCCAATGTGAACTAAGCAAACATCACTGCAGCTGTAGCTACTCTTTCTATAATTTAAGCCTTTGAACCATGTATCACCTTAAGCTACATAAACCAAACCAAAACTTGCAAGGGGTCCAACACCAGTTACAGTTCTACAGTAATGTAATTCTGGAGCAGTCCTGTCAAACACTGCAGTTTGTCATTTACAAATCAAAAATCCTCATATACCTCCTAAATTACAATGTTTCTTGAAAAAGAAGCTGCATGTTCTGGCTCTTAAAACAATTGTCATACTGTAATACCTTCCCACGCTTCTACTTTTATCTGATTGTCACTAAAAATAAACCTTTGTATTTGAGGCTGTAACTTCACCTTTTCAGAGTTGATGAGCGAAAGGAGGAAAGAGGACATAGACTATTTGTGATTGTTCTCATGAGTATTTACAATGACAATTATCTTTTGAAGCATTTTGCCTCTTAGTTAGAGGAGTCAATATTCAAAATTCTCTTCTTCAGGACCATCATCATCTTGAAACTCACCACTCACTGCCTCACTGTGCTCACTTCCACTGTTTGGTCTTCATCAACATTACACAAACACCAGTGAATGTCAATGTATGCAGCTTTTTCCATGGAGAAAATTCATGGACACACTCTTGCTTCATACATGCATCCATGTCAGATGCCATGCTGTAAGGCTGTCACTCTGTTGCCATCTGTTACATGGCAACAAAATATAAGGGTATATTGGTAGGAAGGTGCAGCCTCTACTGCCAAATCATCAATATCTGCCTCTGACATAGAGGAAAACATAATAAAATGGGAGGTTCTACTTTCAGAACAGCTGTTAAATCTTGTGTCTTATTAATATAATAGCACTGCTAGTTTTTGTGCAGAACTTAGTGAGTTAACTAGTCAAAAATTCTGGGATGAATGTTTTGTAGAATTCTAAATAAAAATATATTCTTGTGCCTAAGTAAAATGCTTAATGTTAACTTTCTAAGATTCTTTCTACAAACATCTTCAGAGCATATACCATGAAGGATATATGCTATGTGGTACTTTGAGCAAGAATTACTTGAAGTGCTAATGATTCATTTAGATGAGGAGGTTCAGGAGTTCCTTGATGTCTGATGATCTGTGAAAAAAGCAGGAGAACATTTTATACTGAATGGAAGATCTTTTAATTATCTTTGTAGAGAAATGATAGTATAAAGAGGACATTTAATTGTAGCTGGAATGTTAGATTGAGTTAACCTTGGTTGGCCTTGAGTGAAGCTAGGTATATTTGTATTACAGTGTATTCATGCATTATACACATGTACATGTTCTCACACATATATATTTTGTTTAAAATATTTGAGCATTCCATGTAAATCTAATGAATAAAAATGTAATTGCAAAATCCTTCTTTCCAAATTGGAAAGATATTGATGGTGACTGTTCGATTGACAAAGGTTCTGGCTGCAGAACCAAGTCCGAAGTCTTATTGTCTGGATGGAGATCAGTGATGAGTGGTGTCCCACAGGAGCTGCTGCTGGGACCAATATTCTAATTTCTTCATCAGTGACATTGACCGCTGGCTTGAGTACACCCTCACCAAATCAGTGGATGACACCAAGCTGTGGGAAGCAGTGAACACAGCAGAGGGAAAGGATGTCATTGAGAAAGATGGTCACTTGAACCCCTCTTCTTTACTTGTTTTTTTTTTTTTTTTTTTCTTTTTTTTGTCTCAAAGCTTGCTTCCTGAGGCCTTTTTGTTGATAAGTCTTTAACTGCCAACTGCAGACTATCCAGGGGAGTGAGTGGTGGGTGACACTGTGGAGCTCATGAAGATAAGTAGAAGTGGGGCAAGCAGTCTTTTTCAGGGGTGCATCTCAAAGGAGGTGACCACTGCAAAAGGCTATGATGCTTGTGCATGGCAATGAAACCACTACTCCCTGCTGGCTTATCTGTGCAGGTGCATCACACTAACAGAGAGAAAAGAAGAAGAGGAAAAAATACTGAGAAGTGGGGGAAAAAATGTCCCCACTAAACTAAGGACTTTAGAGGTGAGAAACTCCCAAATAAAATAAGCTTTGGAGAAGAACTCACAAAGAAAAGAAACCTTTGATGGAGGAATTCCCTAAAAAAAAAAAACCAAAAAAAACCAAAAAACCAAAAAACAAAAAAACCTCTTACAAATGAACACCCAGGGGCCTGCTTGCTACAAAGCTTTCTGGCTTTCTCCCATACCCCACGGTGATTGGACAAGTTCTTGAGTTCAACTGAAAACCCAGGGAGGACACTGGAAGCCTCGATGGATGAAGAACTATTTTGTGGTTTAACTGGGCAGGTG
Source organism: Coturnix japonica (assembly GCF_054131305.1). NCBI lineage: Eukaryota > Metazoa > Chordata > Aves > Galliformes > Phasianidae > Coturnix > Coturnix japonica. Next base: position 37,034,538 of record NC_140702.1, read on the forward strand.
GCTCAGCATCACACAGTCATTTACTCACTCCCTTGCTTCCCAGTGAAACAGGGGGCAGAATTAGAAAATAAATAAATAAAATAGATCTCACTGAGAAAAACTATTCACTGTCACAGAGAAAAGGAAAAGGATAATAGTTATGACCATATATGTATATATACATACATATATATATACATATATGGTAATATATGTATATATTACATATATACATATATGGTCATAACTATTATATATGAAAGTATATTACAAGTGATGCATAATCATTTGTTTACCACCCCAGACCAATGCCCAGCTAGGCCCCAAGCAGTGGAAGAGAAAAAAATCAACTTCTACCCACTTAAAAACTCATTCTTTATGATGTCATACAGTATGGAATATGCCTTTCAACAGTTTTAAGTCCATGTCCTAATTCTGTTCTTTCCCAGATCCTTGGGCCCTTGCTGAAAATGACCTTGGCTCTTCTTTGCAGAAGATGCCTCAGTTTTTCTTCAGCAAGGCTGCACTCAATCCTTCTATCCCCCAACTTGTATTGGTAATGGGGATTGCCTCTATTCAGGTGCAAGACCTTACACTTTGATTTGTTGAACCTGACTTGCACCTAAGCACACTGTGTCTCTCTGCTTGGCATCCTGTCCCTCTGCTGTGTTGAACACACCCCACAGCTTGATGTCATCAGCAAACTTGTTGAAGGTGTACTGGACCCAAATGTCAGTGTCACTGATGAAGAAATTAAAAGGTATCAGTCCCAACGCTGACTCCTGTGGGACACCACTCATCACTGACCGCCATCCAGACACTGAGCCATTAGCCACCACTCTTCGGATTTGGTTTTATAAACTTCATAGAGTTGGTGACAGCTCAGTCCTATAATTTTTCAAGGTCTCTGTACATGGTCTCTCCAAATGTGAAGCAGGCTTTCGGTTCTCCCAGTTTAGTATCTTCTGCAAATTTAGTACACTCCTAAGCTTTGAATCCAAGACATTTATGAAAATACTAAAGAGAGCAGGTACCAGGATGGAGCTCTGTTGACCCTCACTAATGTCTTGTTGCCATACTGATATAACCCTGTTTACAGTGATCCTTTGAGTATGAAATCCCTGACCATCTGTTTACACACTGTACTATATATTATCATTGTATCAAAAGCTGTGCTGAAATCTGAAAAGGTGACATTGACTGGCACTTCACTTGATCAGTTAGGTGAGTAATTTTCCATTAAAATAAATTAAGTTAATTAAGCAGGACTTTTTAGTTTTGAACCTGTTATAGCTATGAATAATGATGGCTGACTTGCAAGTGTTTTTCAATAATTTCTGTTTTTCTTGGGAAAAAATATTTTAATTTAAATGTGTGAGAAAACAAACTGGTAATCTCTCCATAGATCTTGTTTTTATTGTACACAAGACTCTAAATAAATAAGTAGACAAATAAGTGTATTGGAAATAGTAGGACGTATTTCATCTCCTTCAGGAAAACCTGCTGAGCACACTTGATACACTTGATAAATATTTCTAAAAATGTTAATCTGTATGTACAGAGAAATGCCATAATGCCAACAAGATGCATTTTATTTTGGGATACTGCATGTGGTAGATTTTTTTTTTTTTTTTACTTAATTTAAAGCTACCCATATTCCTGACTTTTTCATTTACATATAACTTCAGGGTAGAAATAATAGTTATGTCCATTTTGAACTGGTCATGTTTGCCTTCACATTCATTGCCTAACAGAGGAAACACTTCGCCTTTTTTTTTTTTTTTTTGGTTTTAGAATTGAGAAATTCAGAGCTTGTAATTTTTTCCTTACTGCCTCGCAAACCTCCCTGCAATTTAGCATTAACTACATTGATCTTGGTAATACACCAGAATTCAAGAGTGTGCCAGAAACAACTTCAGAAAGAGACACGTTTCGTTTATTACTATTTCTTGGTGCAATTTCCAATTTCTAACATGTTTTATTGTAGAAATAATTTGTGGGACATATTCAAAGGTTGGTAGAACATCAGAACAAATTTAACACATATGAGGAGAGAGTGGCAAAACTCTTATAATGAATCTCTGAGTTCATTAGTGTTGTGGGTTAAAGGAATTTATCAAAGATACACTTATACACAACAACATGCTTAGTGCATTTGCTTTAACCAAGCATCTTGATAATAAACTTAATTAGATTATATGTTTGGGCTTTGTGTAAATGTAAAGTTGTTGGCAGAGGATTAGTTTTGCTATGCAGAGACACTTCTGCAATGCTGTCTCATGATTAGTGGCCCTGATAGCTCTATCACCTGACTTGTTTAGCTGATGCAAATATACAGACTCCAGTTAAGCACTTTAATTTTTCAGTAACATATAAATTCAGAGCCATAGTTAAGTAAATATAATTAAAATTACACCGTGATTTAATAATATAAATATAATTATGCTTTATATAAGTATATTATGTATATGAATGGATATAATTTATATAAGATAAATTATGTGAATATTTGCAGAGAGAAAATTAGAAAGGCAAAAACCCAGAAGTAACTTAATCCTGCTACCCTTGTAAAAAATGACAAAAATATTTTTACATACATATTAAGAACAAAAGGAAGGCCAAGGAAAATCTCCTGCCTGTATTAGATGTAGCAGTGAAGACTAAAGCCAAAAATGATGAAAAGGCTGAGAGACTTACTGCCTTCCTTGCTTTTGTCTCCAACTGTCAGAACAGTTATCCTCGAGGTACTCAGCTCCTTGAGAAGATAAGTATGGGGAGCAGAATAACTCCTCCACCATTCAGGAGGAAACAATTACCAGCTTGCTGCTCCACCCAGACTACCACGAGTCCATGGGGCCAGATGAGATCCACCTGAGGATTCTGAAGAAGCTGGCATAAATGCTTGCCAAGACATTTTCCATCATTTATCAGCAGTCCTCATCAGTTGAGAAGGTCACATACAACTGTAGACTTGCCAGTGTGACTCACATCTACAAATGGAGTCAGAAGGAGAATTCAGAGAACTACAGGCCTGTCAGTAGGACCTCAGTATCAAGGAAGGTTGTAGACTAAATTAGCTTGAGTACAAGCACACAGTACATGCAGAATAACTAGAGGATCAGGATCAGCTAGACATATGCCCAGCTTTGGAGGCATTCATGGCGAGGTTGAATAGGCCGATCTAGTCACTGGCAATCCAGCACATGGCAGAGATTTGGCACTAGATGATATTTGAGGTCTCTTCCAACTCAAGCCATTGTGTTATTCTATGATTCTATATTACTATGATTTAGTAGGAATCTAGGTAGTAATCTACTTACAAAGACTTCTATAACATCTGTATGTGCATATATTTTGCCTGCCTAAGAGCCTCTAGAAAAAACAAAAACAAAAACAAAAAAACATGACTTTCAGATGCATCCTGAACTATTTGAACTATCAGGTTTTATATCAATACATTTATACCAAAAAAGGAAAACAACCATACAACTATTTTATGGATTTTGTAGATCCTACAAAAAAGTAAAATAAAAATCAGATGCTGCTCTTCTATTATATTATCTTTATGCCTGTTTTGTTTTCTGCAAATTCAACTTAATATTACATTTTAACATTAAATTTTATTTCTTTTTAATTGAGGTTCTTAATTGGAATTTTTATTTGATTTAATCCTAAAAGGTGCTTTACTAGTATCTGTATATTGGTTTTCTACTAAACATTTGGAAAATAACTCAGTCTGTCAGCTTACTTCTGTTATCATTCATTTTAATATCCTTAACTTTTAATGATGAAAATTAAAATAAATTCTATAAATGATGGAACACAATTATAGAGAAAAAGGGGCTTAGATCACCCCAGACACTTAATTCATATTCCTTTAGCAGAAAGCAACAGGGAGACCTTTGCCTTTACTGTTCCAACACCTAACAATCAGGGCCCTGCTGACAGGTTCCAGTGGTGGGTCCTCCCGCAAGGGATGGCCTGCTCTCCTATGATATGCCAACTAGTGGTAGGAAAGGTGTTGGAACCCATCAGGAAAGATTTCCCTCAATATATGGTTCTGCATTATATGGATGATCTGTTGTTAGCAGCCCCTACAGAAATTGGGGTGCGTAAGCTTGAACAGCGGGTGATGTCTACTCTTGTGAAGGTAGGATTCACCATTTCTGAGCAGAAAGTCCAGAGGAGCACAGGGGTGGAATATTTAGGATACAAATTAGGGCCCGAGGCAGTGCGGCCAATGGGCGTAGGCATTGTTCTCCACATTGTTTCTTTATGGGATGTACAAAGGCTGGCTGGGGCCCTCCAGTGGGTTAGAAATGCCATTGGGATACCGCCTCAGCTGATGAAGCTGTTTTATGATCAGCTGAAGGGAACCGACCCCAGTGAGTTGCGGGAATTTATGCCTGAAATGACAGTGGCTTGGAAGGAGATTTCTGAGGCATGCATGAGTAGATCACTTGCCAGACGAGATCCCAATCAACCACTTGAGGTGGCAGTTTGCAAATGTGTTGAAGGGTCAACTGCAGTGTTAGGGCATTTTCTAGATTCAAAGCCACGACCACTATGGTGGCTTTTTTCAGTACAGCCTATGCGTGCCTTCACCTCCTGGCTGGAAGTATTAGCAGCACTATTAAGAAAGTCACAGCTGCTATCGTTGCGCGCTATAGGGAAGGAGCCTGACAGACTCTATCTGCCTGGCACCTTTCGTAACCTGCAGCCACTACCTGAGGTTATTCTCTTTTCGCTGCAGGACTTTGGAGGCATGATCTGTTTTTCAGACTCCCTGCCTATTTTTGATCTAGCTGGGTTGCTAAAAATTTCTCTCCAAATTAGGTTGCAGACCTCCCCGCTCAAAGGGCCTACTTTATTCACTGATGCGTCCTCACACACTGGACAAGGAGTGGTGGTTTGGTAAAAACCAGGTGGTCAGTGGGAGGCCTCTATCATCACTGATTTGTAAGCCAGTGTACAGATGCTTGAGGTAATGGCTATCACAATGGCTCTGCAGCTCTGGAAAGAGGTACCATGCAACATTGTTACAGATTCTGCTTTTGCAGCTAGGCTACTGACTTGTATGGGCCAAGAGGGTTCTCCTAGTACAGAGGCTGCTTGTTTTTTGGAGGAGGCGTTGGCAACCTGATCGGCTCCCGTTGCAATATTACATGTGCGGAGTCATTCGGATGTGCCTGGATTTTTTACAGAGGGCAATGCCGCAGCTGATAAAGCTGCTGGTATGCAGATTTATATGTTACGAGAGGCCCGAGATCTCCACTCTACCTTGCATATAGGAGCTCATGCATTATCCAGAGTCTGCTCCATCCCATTATCTGTTGCACGTTATGTGACCCAGGCATGCCCATACTGTAATTCTGCACCCGTCATATGTGCTGGGGTCAACCCTTGGGGTCTTGGCCCGCTGCAGATCTGGCAGATGGACTTTATGTGGGAGGACCGCATGAGCCCTCGTAAGTGGCTGGCTGTAACGGTGGACACCTCCTCTACTGTAATTGTGTCCACTCAGCATGCAAAAGCCAATTCGTCAGCAGCACAAAGTCATTGGGCTACTGCGATCACTGTCACGGGTTTACCACGTCAGATAAAAACTGATAATGGGTCGTGTTTTGTTTCGCGTTCTACAACAAATTGGATAGCTAGATGGGGGATCCATCATGTCACAGGTATCCCTGGCAATTCCCAGGGTCAAGCTATTATAGAGCATGCTAACCGCCTCCTTAAGGATAAGCTGCACATCCTTGGGGAGGGGGAGGGATGCAGAGACAGAATTCCAATTAATAGACAGGCTGAACTTCTGTTGAAAGCCCTGTATGCTTTAAATCATTTTGAATGAGGGGACAATAAGCGTACCCCTGTACAGAAACACTGGCATCCAAAGATCCTAGAGGCAGGCCCACCAGATCCTAGAGGCAGGCCCACCAGTGTCTATCAAAACAGACAGCGGGTCTTGGGAGCCAGGATGGCAAATTTTAGTATGGGGAAGAGGATATGCTGCAGTCAAACAAGAAGAGACAGGTGAAATTGTATGGGTGCCATCTCGAAAAGTAAAACCAGATCTACAAAAGGTTCATCTGAAACTAAACCCTGATACTGAGTAGAGCTTTGCTTTGCAGTGATGGTTCCTGGGGATACCGAAGAGAGGAACAGATGACCAGCCGAGGTGTCTTGTTCATCCCATCCGTCCAGAAAAAGACCCAGAAAAGACTCCGCTGATAACTTCGAGAAGTTCTGTTCTATCTAACTATTTGGGTCTGTTGATTATTCTTATGCTCACACCAGCTCACTCAGAACAAACTGCCCACCTCATACGTCATCCTGAAAACATTTGGGTACATGGGCCAATCGAATTGGCCAGACAGATTTCTGCTTAAGCCTTCAATCTGCCACTTCACCTTTTCGCACTTGCTTGGTGGGAATCCCTAGTTATCAGGTGGATGAATTTTGGGGTTATGTCACCAACCCTGATCGTTGTAGAGAGGAGAAAGATACAGCTATGTGAAGTGCTTGCTTGATAAATTCTCTGAATGGCACTCTACCATGGGATCCCCAAGAATTAGAGATATTGGGGTCACAGATGGTTGAGAATAATACAGAACGCATGTGCATTTCTTTTGGTGCACTGTGAAAGAAAGAGGGGCCTTACCTTTGTTATCTATTTCAGCCACACACTAACCCTTACATTAACGAGACATGGACATTATTGAACCCCATAAATTTGGATAGTTTTACAACAGATGGTTCTCTACTAACATCACACGTTTCTATCAGTATTCTCAGCATCTTCATCATGACTGGGATACTTTACGGCAGTGGTGCCAGCAATTGAAGGGTAGTTGATGGATCTGGTGGTCAGGCAACACCTCTGGCACTATTAGTGGGGCTACATGTCGGGCCGACTTCAGATATTCTGCATATGGTCTCAAAAGAAGGTGGGTCAGGGAGAAGTTATGGAATAATGACACAGCCAAAGCATTGCCACCAGGTGTGTTCTTAATTCGTGGTGACCGAGCTTGGCAAGGCATTCCAAAGTATCCGATTGGGGGGCCTTTTTACCTAGGGAAACTAACAATGCTTGCTTTAAGTCACTCTTCTTGGATGCAGCTAGCACAAAACCTTAGTATAGCCACTAGAACACGATGTAGTATAAAGGACTTACAGAAGGACTGTGGCTACAGAGTTCAGTTATGGTGTCCTACCGCATGTATATTCGCCTCTATATTTGCACCTGGCGCCACTGCGGCACGAGCTCTACACGAAATAGAAAGACTGGCATGTTGATCTGTCAAGCAGGTGAATGCCACGACACAAGCACTGTCGGAACTTTTAACAGATGTGAGTAACACCAGACATGCAGTTCTCCAGAATAGGGCAGCTATAGACTTTCTTCTGCTTGCTCATGGACACGGTTGCCAAGACATTGAAGGCATGTGTTGCTTCAATCTGAGAGATCACAGTGAATCAATACACTCAGCAGTTGAGAGAGTATAGAATCTCCATGGAATTCATTTACTTCTTATGCAAAATTATCATTTTCTATAATTTTACTGTGATTCTGTAGAATGCTTGGAAGTATGCTTAGAATTTTCTGATTTTTCTTAACATTTTCACAGAAAGACAGGATCTGTCATTTCATCCTTTGCAGTTATAATCTGTTCAGTGCAAACATTTCATCATGATGTCATACAATTGAGTAAGAGAGATGAAAATGTGAAGATCTTGGGTTTTTTTGAATTCTTCCCTGCAAACATGCACAAATAGCTCAAATCAAGATTTAATGTTTACAAACATCTCACTAAAAATATATTTATATTAGCAGCACAAATGTTTTACTTTTCTGTTTTCTAACTTCTCTTTTCTTTTCCTCTTCAAAAACCCTTCTATCTTTCTTCAATAGAGAAAAACATCTATTTTTAAACACGATGATTATTATACTTATTTCTTTGAAAGCTACTAACTGGAAAAATATGGATTTCTTGCACCAATGTCTTAAACTGTCCTCATTAGGGAAAGAAAAAACTAGCAATTCTTTTCTTTGGATGAGTCTTGAAAGCCTTGCTGTTTACTCACCTCCAGTAAAAGAAAGAGAAAAAAATACATATGGGAACTCTGTGGGAACTTTTCTTTCTCTTTCCTTCTTAAACTTAAACTTTTCTTTCTTTTCCTTCCCTCATTTTGATTTTCCGGGCAGCTAAGAAATATCTTACTTTTCTCAATTTTATGTTTCTTCTACTTTTCTCTTACTTATCTATCTAGCTCTATTTCCAAGTTGGCATTCTAAAGCCCTAATTGCAGTGTACATTTCTCAATGTTTCACTTTTCTGTATATATAGAATGTTTAGTTGTGTTTTTTTTTCTTTTTTGTTTGTTTGTTAGTTTGTTTGTTTTATTTTGCTTTTCTCTAGATGTTTTATACATTATAAAGCACAAGAAAGACTTGGAACTTTTGGTGTAGGTCTAGAGGAGGGCCACTAAGATAATCAGAGGGCTGGAGCACTCTACGAAAAACACTCAGTTACTGAGAACAGCTATTATTTTAATTTTTTTTAATTTATTTATTTACTTATTTTTTTTCTGTTGATGTTCCTGGTTTCTGATACTGGTTGCAGATCACTGGAATGCTGCACTGTAAGAGGCTTGCAAGAGCACCTTCATACTACAGTGGGCAAAGAAACAACTGGTTAAGTTCAATTGAACCTCAGAAAGCAAGCCTGTAATCTGTCAATGAGGCCTTCCTGCATCAGCTTCAAGAAGTTTCATGCTCACAGGCTCTCATCCTAATGGGTGATTTCATCCATCCAGACACCCACTGGCAAGATAACACAGCAAACTACAGGCAACTCAGGATACTCCTGGATTCCAGTGGAGGTAACCTTCTGGTTCAAGTATCAAACAGATTGACCAGAGATGAGGCATACTGGACCTAGCAGCTATGTGAAGAAGACTGCTAAAGATAATAAGATTGAATGCAGCTTGGGCTGCAGCAGCCTGGATGTGCTTGTGATCTTGAAGAACGTGGGCCTGATAAAGAGTGAAGTTGGGGCCCTGAATTTAGAGAAAGTGAAATTTAGGTTGTCTAAGGAATTATTGGATGAGATCTCCTCCAAGAAGTCCTTAGATACAAAGGAAGAGAGCAAAGCAGGGTACTCTTTAAGAATGTGTTTCTGAAAGTGCAAGAGTTCTCCATCCTTCAGAATAAGAAAGAAGATAGGGGAGGCAGGAAATCTGCATGGATTAGAGAGAACCCACTGGTCAAACTGAGCAAGGGTAAGTAAAGAAGGGTAAGTACAGACAGTGGAAGCAAGGACATATCACATGTCAAGAATACGGGGATGTTATCCAGACTTGCAGAGGAAAGCCAAGGCACAGTTAAAACCGTACTTGGTGAAGAATGTTAAAAACAACAGGAAGGGAATCTACGGGTAGATCATAAGAGACAGGCCAAAAAGAACATATCTCCTCACCTAAATGAAAAAAGAGAACTGGCTGCAAGCGATATATAGAAGACTGGCATACTCAGTGTCATGGTTTGATGATGTACTTTGCCACAGTTTTCACTGGAAGACAGGATTCTCACATCCCTGAACTTCACATCCCCGAACCTGAACTTCTAGGTAGGAAGTACTAAAGGTAACTCAAGAGACTGGATGTGTACAAGTCCATGGGGCCAGATGTTATGCTGGCTAATTCCTGTCACCAGAGAAGATGTTTCCCAGTGCTGGACTAAGCAAAAGAAACAAAGATGTTGCCCAACCAATTTATTACAAATTTTAAGCAGTTAAGGAGTGCAGGAAAAATGGGGAAGTTAGCAATAGTAAAGAGAGAAATCATAGAGCACAGGTCACAATGTAGGGATAGTCAACACCATGGATCCAGTGATCCACTTTAGGGGGCTAAAAGTTGGTCAGTGATATCTCATTGACCTGCACAGATGCAGTTTGGTGGAGGGCCACCCACTCACATAACATGTCCAACACACACAACACCACACACATAACATGTCCAAAGTTTTTTTTAACTCTTTGTTCTCCTCCAGTGTACCTCTGGTTCCTTAGGGCAATAGCACATATTCCACTGTCAGGTGATCAGCAGGTGATCATGCTACAATCATGTGCCTACTACATGGTGGGCCAATGCTTACTTCATTGTGGTCACTTCTTCCAAAACAACCTCAAGGTTGCCTGGTCTGCAAACATTAGCTGAGAGCTGATTCTATTTATCACCCAACTACACAAGTTCTTTTATTGACCTATCATGGTCTCAGGAGAGTGCTGCTGAACAACCTTTGAGGCAATAGTCCTTTCTTTCAGCTTCTCAAACATGCATCCCAGGGTTCTAAAGGAGCTGACTGATGTGTTTGCTCTCTGTCGTATTTGAAAAGTCATGGCTGTTAGGCAAAGTACCCAGGGACTTGTCAAGGTTTTGGTGCTGTTGCTGTCAATATTTACATCATAACATCATGTGCAGTATGAATCACTAATTGAGGGTATAAATAGTGGAATCATGTACAAAGGAAAAAGGGTTAAAGAGAAAGTAAGTTTATGTTTATAACTGAATGATATGGATTGCTATGGGAAAGTTATATGGTATTAAAGGTGTTTGAATGGGACAAACTGTTTTGATGGTATAAGAAAGTGTAATAGAGGGTATGTGGAAGTGTAATAGAGGGTATGTGGAAGTGTGGAAGGTTCATGCTCCAGTTCCATGGAATGGCAGCGTCCCGAGTACTCAGCTCTCAGAAGAGGACTACATATCCCAGAGGATGCTGTGGCCAGAGATGAATCACTGGAGGAGGACATATATAATCTCGCTCCAAGGCTGGAACGCTCTCTTCTTCTTCTCTCGCTCTCTGCGTGCCAGCTCTATCACCTCTGCGCTTCAGCCCTATCGCCTAGAGTAAACAGTAGGCCTCCCGGTTTTCAGGGATTTTCTCTCTCTCTTTTGTTTGATTTACTAGCCTCAATTATATTGTACTATATTGTGTTATCTTGTATTCCAATATCATATTTAGTAAAATAAGTTTCCTCCTTAGATTGCTGTCACTGTTTTTGTCCATTCCCCTCTTTCCCTTCATTTCTGGGGCAGTGGCTCCTGTCATGGGCACAGGTAAACCTAGGTAACCCGTGACAGGACTGAAGAAAGAGGAACATGAGTCCCATTTACAAGAAAAGGAGGAAGAAACACCTGGGGAACTACAGCCCGGTGAGACTCACCTCTGTACCTGGGAAGATCGTGGAACAGATCCCCCTGGAAGACATCCTAAGGCACATAAAGGATGAGCAGGTTATCTGAGACAGACAGCATGGCTTCACCCAGGTAAGGTTCATGCTTGATCTGTCTGGTGTCCTTCTATTATGGAATCATTAATTCATATGTGGACACTGGGGGGTAGGGGGAAGGTAGCTGATTTAAACTATTTGTGACTCTCAAAGGCCTTTGACATGGTGCAAGGTTTTGAACTTGAGTCAAGTTAATCCCAGATATGTATACAAACTGGGAGAACTAGTTGAGAGTAGCCCTGTTCAGAAGGACTTAAGAGTTCTGGCCAATGAAAAATTAACATCCATCAGAAGAGTGGCCAGCAGGCTGAGGGAGTCAATTGTCTCCCACTGCTGTGCTCCCATGAAGCCCCATCTGGAGTACTGCATCTATGTCTGGGGACTCCAAAACAGGAAAGATAATGAGCTTTTGGAGAGGACATAGAGGAGGGGCATGAAGACGATCCAAGGTCTGGAGCCCCTCTCCTGTGAAGAGAAGTGGAAGAAACTGGAATTATTCAGCCTGCAGAAGAGAAGGATATGGGGAGACCTCATTGCAACCATCCAGTATTTAAAAGGAGCTTACAAACATGAGAGAAATTAATTTTTAAAATAGGTAGATAGTGCTAGGACAGGGAGTAATGTTTTTTAACTAAAAGAAAGGAGATTTAGTGAGATATCAGGGAGAAGTCTGTTACAGAGAGAGTGGTGAGGTGCTGGAACAGGTTGCCCTGGCTGGCTCTGGATGTCCTGTCCCTGGAGGTTTTTAAGGTCGCATTGGATGGGGCTGTGGCCAAACTGATCTAGTACTTGATCAAGCAGTTTCCATTCCTGCCTTTGGCAATGGGACTGGAACTTGATGATCCTTGGTGTCCCTTCCCCTAAATCATCCTAAGATTCAACATTTTGGTTAATTTAATAATTAATGGAATATGTATGAACAGAAATACACAAAACAGATAACAAGATCTTTTATAAACACTTTTGCTGATGCGTATCTCTAAGCTATTAGGCTCAAAGGGAGAAGAGAAAAAACAACAACAACAACAAAACCAAATGGAAAAAAAAAAAACCAAATAAATAAAAAATGTAGTGTCCGGGACTAAAACCTAACATCTATTTGGTTGTGTCTCTGTATTTCCTATATATGACATATCTTTATTAAATGTTGCTTTAGGTCATTCAGTTCACCTCATATTGTGCTTTCTAAGTGACATCTTCCAAACACTGGACTCAGATGAAGAAAGCAACTTCAGAATGTATACTAATGGGGTAACTCTCTACGAAATCTAGTTATCCTAAATGTTTAACTGTTTTGTTTGTTTGTTTGTTTTGTTTTGTTTTGTTTTCTTCAATATTTTTGTTTAGTTGTAAGCCTACAATTTTCTAGATAATATTGGAAAGCAGTTTTGATAATATGTATGAAATGGGTATGTTCTTAATAGATATGGATCTCCACTCCTTCTGAGCGAAGTCACTGGGATAAGTGTTATGCCAGACTCAATTAATGTTTAAATGTTTTTCTACTTTGCAGACGAAATGAGCAAGAAAATACTGTTTCTCTCTCCATCAGGCCTCAGTAACAATGCAGTCAAAATAATTTTGCATTTTATCTCCACTGTCTGGTCTTTCTTACTCTGAGGTCTTTGAGAAAATGTCAGGCATTCTCACTTTTATGTAATTTCTTTGAATGAATAGCAGGCATCAATATACACTGTCATTGACTCAGTGCTACAAAGTTATCTTTGTATGTGTTTAAAATATTAAAAAAAAAAAAAAAAAAAAAGGAAAAGTCATCCACTGGAGTAAATCTAACTGTTAACTCTTCAAGGAATTACATATATACATTTACTTAGTGTTGAAAGTTGTAACTGAACAAATGTACATGTGACTTCCACACCAGAAAAATTGTTCATTTTCTACAGTATATTACAGAGAATGTGAAAATGAAGACCTTGTTCAATGCAAGCCCTCTCTCAATATGTGAATGCCAATGGATTAGAGTGGTCTGGCAAGTTCAGTTTCAAACAAGTTTAGACAACATTACCTTGATTTTATAGTTGGATTTACCTTTCCTTCTCACTTTTCTCTTTCCTTATTTTCTTTTCTCCTTTTGTGTTTGTTTTATTCCTATAGACTTGGCAAAATTATTTGGCTTGCATTTTCATGAAGCGAAGCAGCTATTCTACCACACTAATGTGAGAGTTTCTGCATTAGTGATTTTGACAGTAGGCTTATAAGAAATATGTAAAGTTCTTGTCATGAGTATACTTATTAATCTGTATACCCTGCTCTTTATTTTATGCTTTACATGCAATAATAAGAGATGCTGGAAGTTCTAAAAGGCTTACTGAGGAGGAAAATAAATAAAGCAGAGCATTCAACGCTGCACTCAAATTTTATGCAACTTTCCACTTTAACAAGATCAATACAATTCTGCTGTTGCACATGCTATCATCATTAACTTGAAATACTATGCATGTATGTTTGACCAAATCTTTTTCACAAGATACTGCTGAAAGACCTTTTAATGACAGCTGCAGATTTTAGTGGCTATTCTTTACAAACTACCAAAGATTTTGAAAATTTCATTAATGCAAGTCTCTAATAAGACTCCATTGGAAAGTTTCTCATGTTCTAGTAAGACTTTATAATTTGTTATTTTCTCTGACTAAATATACAAGGGTTACTCCAAAAGTAGTGCCTCTTTCTTTATTACATTGGTCTGCAATGTCAGAGGCATTACATTGACAGTATGGCAGTAGAGGTTTAACCAGCAATATTCCATTACATTTTGTTGTCACGTGACTGTTGGCAGTCTCCTCTCCTCTCCTCTCCTCTCCTCTCCTCTCCTCTCCTCTCCTCTCCTCTCCTCTCCTCTCCTCTCCTCTCCTCTCCTCTCCTCTCCTCTCCTCTCCTCTCCTCTCCTCTCCTCTCCTCTCCTCTCCTCTCCTCTCCTCTCCTCTCCTCTCCTCTCCTCTCCTCTCCTCTCCTCTCCTCTCCTCTCCTCTCCTCTCCTCTCCTCTCCTCTCCTCTCCTCTCCTCTCCTCTCCTCTCCTCTCCTCTCCTCTCCTCTCCTCTCCTCTCCTCTCCTCTCCTCTCCTCTCCTCTCCTCTCCTCTCCTCTCCTCTCCTCTCCTCTCCTCTCCTCTCCTCTCCTCTCCTCTCCTCTCCTCTCCTCTCCTCTCCTCTCCTCTCCTCTCCTCTCCTCTCCTCTCCTCTCCTCTCCTCTCCTCTCCTCTCCTCTCCTCTCCTCTCCTCTCCTCTCCTCTCCTCTCCTCTCCTCTCCTCTCCTCTCCTCTCCTCTCCTCTCCTCTCCTCTCCTCTCCTCTCCTCTCCTCTCCTCTCCTCTCCTCTCCTCTCCTCTCCTCTCCTCTCCTCTCCTCTCCTCTCCTCTCCTCTCCTCTCCTCTCCTCTCCTCTCCTCTCCTCTCCTCTCCTCTCCTCTCCTCTCCTCTCCTCTCCTCTCCTCTCCTCTCCTCTCCTCTCCTCTCCTCTCCTCTCCTCTCCTCTCCTCTCCTCTCCTCTCCTCTCCTCTCCTCTCCTCTCCTCTCCTCTCCTCTCCTCTCCTCTCCTCTCCTCTCCTCTCCTCTCCTCTCCTCTCCTCTCCTCTCCTCTCCTCTCTTCTCCTCTCCTCTTCTCTCCTCTCCCTCCCCTCTCCTCTCCCTCCCCTCTCATTTTATTTCAAATGTGTAGTAGAGACTTGTATGCATTCTCAGCATTTTGTGATTTAATCCTGAATTTCTAAAACAATACTGCATTTTTATTCTGTTTAATATTTGACAAGCTTTAACACTGAAAATCTGGTCTGTTCATACTGGGAGTCTGCAGCAGGAGTAGAATTCCCTAATGGGTTTAACTGTAAATTTTGAAACCATCAAGAGCCTGTTGCCAGATGGATATTGCATGCAAGTGTAAGAACAAGTGAACTCCCTGCCTGCACTCATTCATGCAAGTTTCATTAAATCATAGAGCTATTCACTTGTACACTTTCCCCAGTTAATATCTCCCAAAGTACTCACTCTTTGTGCAGAGGGTACAAGACTGGCTGTATTCCCAGGCAGTAATGACTTTTTGTCTCTTGATGGCTTCTTCTTCTTTCCATCCATGGACTTAGACTAGCAGTTTATCTCACAGATCACTGAGCATATAAGAGTGCAAATATATATTCTTATGCTTCAGATTCCCTAGTACACACAATTTCTGCATTCACCGTTCATCAAAAGTATTTTACTATCTGATGTGTGAATGATAACAGCAGGTACTAATACATCAGGACAACATCATATTGTGTTCAAGTGTTTTAGTAAGACGTGAAACAGTGAGAAATAATGGATGCTCTACAGATTTTCTGGAAACAGACTCTAATGTTTCTAGAACCTACACATCTGTTTTTCATACCATAATAATGTTCCAGAAAAGGCATCTCTGATTGAAAAAATACATACTATTCTTTCCTGCTATATTCTTTTCTTTTCCAATAATCATACCACAAATTGTGTTTCAAAACCCCCTGTTTGGAACCTTTTTCCTTGAAACAATGTAAAAATGTCTTATGTTTGACAAAGAAATGTGAATAGTAAGAAATATCTGTTCATATAACTTATAGTCCTATTTTCTAAAGGTCTCATGTTAACATTTCCTCATAACATTAAAGCTAAACACTAGCAAGATTTTCTTACTTTTGAGCAGCATATTTGAAGTGTCTTGCCCTCTAAGATAACACTAAAACTGTTTTTGGTCAAAGAAAGAATAATTTTAAAAGCTTTCTTTTCTGATAAATCCAGAAGTAAAAGCTTCCAGAACTGCACTGAACTGTGTTCACAAACAAACAAAAGATGATGTTTACCAGATGCTTTCTTGTCACTGTTAGGACAATAAATTTATCCATGAAAGATACAAATTAGTGAGAGGGCCATGCGTGTTAGCTCATTCAGTGTAGGCTCAGGGATCTCCTGTGCTTTTCCTGACACAGGGACTTATTTCTGTCACCTTTCTGTCTGAGGACATTGCTCACATTCTTTCACTCAGTGTTCTTTCATATAAAGCTACTTTTGAATTATTTTTCCAGTAAGTCAGGCCCTCCAGGATACCTCCACTGAGTTTCATTTAAAAATAAAACAAAACAAAACAAAATCGTTTTCTCATCATCTTAGTAAACATGAGTTTTTTTTAAAAAATGTTGTCATTTCTTTAACTTTCATGATTATGATGATTCAGAAAGTGGTTTGGGTTTTCAGAAAGCTTGTACATCTCACACAGAGGCTTTGTTACATGAAGATATCAGATGCAGCTATCTTAATAAGATATCTGTATGCATGTGTTTTTATGTGGTGGTTTTTTTTAATTATTATTATTATTTTTAATTTTTTTTTTTTATTCTAGTATTTTCCTGGTCAGAGCTACTCTATTTTAGGCCAAGCAAAATAAATGGCTATTATTTCCCTTCCTGTTCTCACTTATAATATTACTCCTGAAAAAAGAACATGAAGTAACCTTTCATTCTCATTACAGTCTTAATGTTGTATTAAAATAATGAATGTTATACTTCTTTATCCTTGTCAGATCTATGCTTTGCAACAAGACTGATATAGAACTAGCATTTCTTGTTTCATTCTTGTTTCATTCTTGTTTCAAATGACTCAGCTTAGCTAAAGGTTATCTTTGTATCAGGTCATATTAAGTTTGCTAGTCACATCATTTTCAAAATGATATATATATATGTATATATATATATAAAATGATATATATATGTGTGTGTGTGTGTATGTGTGTATATGTGTATATATATATATATATATGTATATATATATGTATGTATATATATATATATATATATATATATATATAAAATCCAGATGTAGGATCTTACATAATGAATAAAGTAGAATCGTTTCATGACAGCTATATACACTGCAAACCATCTGACATCAGGAATTTTAAACATCTATATTATGAATAGATGGCATGATGCAGTCAGTAATCAAGAATCATGGAATGGCCTGGTTTGAAAAAGACCTCAAAGACCATCTAGCTTCAACATCCCTGACTTGGGCAGGGTCACCAACCACTAGACCAGGCTGTACAGAGACACATCCAGCCTGGTCTTGAGTGCCTCCAGGGATGGGGCATCATTACCTCTTCGGGCTACCTATTCCAGTGCATAAGTACCATCTGTGTGGAAAACTTCCTCCTAATATCCTATCTTAACCTCTTCTGTCTTAGTTTAAAACCATTCCCCTTTGCTCTATCACTATCCACTTCCATAAACAATCATTCCCCCTCCTGTTCATACTCTCACTTCCAGTACTGGAAGTCCACAATGAGGTCTCTCCAAAGTCTTCTCTTCTCCAAGCTAAGCAAGCCCAGTTTCCTCAATCTTCCTTCATAAGAGAAGTGCTTCAGTCTTCTGATTATCTTAGTGGCCCTTCTCTGGACTTGTTCCAAGAACTCCGTGTCTTTCTTGTATTGGGACCCCAAGCCTGGACACAGTTCTCCACATGAGGTGTCACAGAATTTGAGTACATGCGGACAACCACCTCCTTCTCATCCCTGGCCACTGCTCTTTTAATATAGCCTTGTGGGCTGCAAGTAAGCAATGCTGGTTCATGTTCAGCTTCTCATTCACCAGGACCCCCAAGTCCTTCTCCAGAGAGCTGCTCTCAGTTCTCCCAGACTGTGTAAATACATGGGATTTCCCTGGCCTAAGTGCAGCACCTTGCTTTTGTCCTTGTAGAACCTCATTAGGTTCTCATAGGCCCACTTTTCCAGTCTGTTCAGGTCCCTCTGGATGTCTCCCATTCCCTCCAGTGTATATGCTTGGTGTTTTCTGCAAACTTGCTGGGGGGGCACTTGATGCTATCATCTGATCTGCAACAGTGATGATGCTGAAGAACACTAGTCCCAAGACCAAGACTTGGGGGACACCACCTGTGACTGGCCTTCACCCTTACACAGAACAATTGATCACTACACGTTGTCTGTAACCAGCCAACCAATTCTTAACACATCAAAAAGTCCATTCTTCAAATCCATACCTCTCCAATTTAGAGAGAAGGATGTGGTACCACATCAAAGGCTTTCTAGAAGCATAGGAAGATGACATCCATCGCCCTTCTCCCATTCTCCAATACTAACATTCCATTGTAGTAAGACACCAGATTGTCTAGGCAAGATCTTCCCTTGGTGATGCCATGCTGGCTTTCTCACATCTCCTCTTTGTCTTGTATGTACCTTAACATAGCTTTTAGGAAGACCTGATACATGGTCTTCCCACTGGCCTGTAGCTCCCCAGGTCTTCCTTTCTACTTTTATAAAAAATTGGAATAATGTTTCTCCTTTTCCAGTCACCGGGGACTTTTCCGGACATCCGTGATTTTTCAGAGAGTGACTTGGCAACCATATCAGCCATCTCTCTCAAAATCATAGGCTGGACATCTTCTGGCCTCATGGACTAATGTACATTCAATTGCATGAGGAGGTCTTGTTACAGTGGGACTGAATCTGCTCCCCACACCCTCACCTAGAGGTTTAGGGTCCTGGCAGAAAAGGGAAGGTTGATCACCTGTGAAGACTGAGGCAAAGCACTCACTGAGTACTTTAGCATTTTCTACATCTGAGGAAGCCAGCTCTCTATTACTTTTTATCTCCTTGGCCTGTCTCCTCCTGCCTATGTAATTGTAGAACCCCTTCTTGTTATCTTTCACATCTCTCACCAAGTTCAGCTCCATCTGTGATCTGGCTTTCCTAATCCTACCTCTACAAATGTGAACAGCAGCCTGTATTCCTCCCAGGCTACATAACCCTTCTTTCACTTTCTAAATATTTCTCTTTTTTCCTTCAGTTTAAGCTTCAGGTCCTTGCACAGCCGTGTCAGTCACCTGCCTCCTCTGCTCAGCTTCTTCTGCTGGTGAATGGACAGTTGCTATGCACCCAGAAGGTTATCCTTAAAGAGCTGCCAGCTCTGTTCTGTACCCATGCCCATAAGGACAATTTCCTAGGGGATCCCATCCAGCAATTACTTCAGCAACTGGAAGTTTGCCTTCCTGAAGCACAGGGTTCTGACTCTGCTTTTCTCAAGATCACAAACTGCACCAGGGCATGGTCACTACAGCTCAGGCTGCCTTTGATCTTAAACTCTTGTCTCACTCCAATCTATATGTGGGAGAGGACATTCTTTTAATATGTTTATACCCGACAGTGAGCTTAAGACACAACAGGTCAAATGTTAGTCCAACCACTTCATTACAAATCCCAGTTGCTTAGGGAGATGAGGAAGGGAAGGCAGGAGATTGAAAAGAGAAAGGAAATAAAAGCAAGGAGTCTTTGAAGAAAGCAAGAGAGGTAGTCACTACTATGAGTCCAGTGTTGCTCATAGTGTAGAAGTTGATCTTCAGTAGAGATGAGTCATTGGGGATTGTTGTTTGGTTGATGATGGTGTCAGCAACTTTTTTCCTAAGGCAGTAAAACCTTATTTATAAGTCCAAAGAGGTCGAATCAGCTCCTTTTGGAGTAACAGCTTCTGGCTTTTGGATCTCAGCAGGAACTTCTTTTGTTCCTATCTTCTGGGCCTTGTCAGCAGAGAAGAGGCAGAAAGGAGGTACCCACTTGTATCTTGCCTTAGCAGGATACAGTGGTATAATTCCCCAGTCTCCCTTAACAAGCTAGAGTTATTTGGTCACAGGCCAGATCTTCTGCCAGTAAATACTTCTGAGCACTCTCTTCCAAAGACAAACAGCTTTGACTGAAATGCTTTCAAAGGTCAACAAAGTGATGTTGATTTCCACATGCCAACACAGACCACTTGCCTCGTTGATAAGTCAGTTAGAGTTTTGTCACAAAAAATAGCTCAGAGAACAAACTTTGGACCAAGGAAAAAAATAAATAAAAAGTGGGAAATAAAAGAAGTGTTCAGACACCTCTCTAGTGCTCTTCTCTGCTTTGGTGAGCACCACATCCATTAAGGCTTCACCTTGGGTCATTCCATATAACACCTGGACTAGAAAGTTATCCTCAACAGTCTCCAGTAATCTCCTGGATTGTCTGCCACCCGCTGCACTGCTATCCCAGCAGATAGCTGAGTGGTTGAAATCCCCCATCAGGCAAGAGCCCACAAGTGCCACACTTCCTACAGTTGAAGTAAGAATGCCTCATCAGCAGCTTCCCCTTGACTAGGTGACCTGTAACAGACTCCAGCCAGTAGATGCCCTTTACTGAAGTGATCCTTGATTTTAATCCACACACTCTAAACATGATCATGGAACTGGTAATTTTGATTACCAATTCAGTACCCTTGTAATTTTGTAATCATACATAAAGTAATGAAGCATCTGAAGATGCAGTTACATATTGTGCTAGGTGGGCAGTTGGAAAATTCCATCTTTAAGAGATTACTCTTCTATCCTGTCTAAATGATAGCATCTTAGACCAAAAGAGCTCTGCTTAAATCCAGACTCTTTGTTTCCAGATAGTGAATCTAGACAGATATAGATAAGTAGCTGGAGAAGAAATGATAGAAAAATATCTTCATTAAAAAACAAATTACCAATAAGGTAGATAGTCAAAATCAAGAGTAGAAACAGAAGAATCTGACACTAAATGTCTAAATTGCTTGGAGGAGTGTTAACTTTTTCATGTATCACATTACCATAGACAGGTTGAGATTAGAAAGGACATCTTGAGATAATCTTGTCCAACTCTCAGAGTTATGCAGGAACACCTAGGGCAACCAAGAGAATCATAGAATATTCTGAGTTGGAAGAGACCCACAAAGATCACTTATTACAAGTCCAGGCTTCACACAGGACCACCCATTAAAAATAGGTTTGCCAGCAGGTTGAGGAAGGTGATCTTCACTTTTTTCTGCCTGGGTAAGGTCGTATCAGGAGTACTGGTCTCTCCAGTTCAAAAAAAGACAGGGAATTTCTGAAGAGAGTACAGTTGTGGGCAACAAAGGAAGCCTAGAAATCTTCTTTTTGAGCAAAGGATGAGAGATATGAGACTGTTTAGCCTGAAGAGGAGAATACTGAAAGGGGATCTTAATATTTATAAATCTCTTAAGGTGTGTACAAAAAGGATAGGGTCTCTTCATTAATGAGAAACAACAAGACAAGGTTCAGTGAGCACAAACTGGAACACAGAGAGTTCCATCTGATCAAGAGGAAGAAATTCTTCACTTTGAGAGTTGTAAAGCATTGCAAGAAACTGCCCAGAGACCATGGACAGAATGGTTCAAAACCTGTACTATGATGATCTCCGGAGGTCTCCTCTAACCCATGTAAAAATGGTATGCAGATAATCAATGTGCTATATTTCTTATGGGTTTTTTTTGTTATGTCTTTTTTTTCTGTTCTTGTTGTTGTTGTTTTTGTTTTTCCTTTGTGCTTACAAAACTCGGCATTTGTTGGTTATTGAAATAACAAAGTTTTCACTAAATTGCAGATGTTCCTGTTGCATAATGGGTAGGTGGTGCCTGTGTGCACCTGGGGTGGAGTCAGGGAGGTCACGAGTATCTGCCAGGGGCGGTCACCTGTACCACTATATAGGGTTTGTTGTGAGGCATTAAACTTGTACTTTCGGCGTTACACACTGTGTGTGTGTCCCGTCTGTTCCCCTTGCGTGGAGGCACAGTGCAGCCTTGATTTTTCACCGGATCGGGAGGCAACAGTTCCTCATGGAGATGTTGACTCTTAACAACCATTGAAACAATACGGTTTACCCTGAAACTGTAATATTTTTATGTTTAACAACTCTGCAACATTTTGCCAGTATTTCCTATCACTTAAAAAATTTCTGAAATGCATAATCTGCTTTTGGTCTTGATTTTCTTTTCATCATCCCATACATTGTGTGTTCATTTTGCATCTGTATTTTAACAGTTCCCTGGAGAATTTCCATGCCTTGAAGTTCAGTGACAAGATTTTGTTGTGCCAAAAATATCTTCTAGACTGTGTTTGCCTTTTAAGTACCGCGACGGCAAACAAATCTGAGCGTGGAATTTATTGCCTTGAAATATTCAGTCAAAAGATTAATAAAAACGTAGTTAGAGTTTAAAACATTGCCGTGTATAACAGGATATTAATTAAAAATCAGTTAACCTGATGATCATTTTCAGACAATGAAATAAGAAGAGTGGACATGCTTATTGTGCAACCTCCTTATTACAAAATACAAAAACCTAAAGTTCAATCTGAATATCTTGAGTATAAAATTTGGAAATAAAAAGAAAAGGCGTTTTATTTAATAATTAATTTTTTTTCTTTCTCACTCCCTGTGTCTTACCAGTATCTCACTAATTATATCTTTCTATTCAGAAGACTCTTAGTATTTAATTTTGAATAGTCATAATAAAAATAAGTCACAGTAATGTAATCTTTGACTTTTTCACACAAACTGTAATATTTTTAATGAGGGCATTTTTTCCTTGTGAAAGCTGTTATTTTTTTGTCAAGGAATAGCAGCCTCATTCCAGAATACACATCACATGTTATGCATATTCAAATAAACAGATAATTATATTATTTCTAATATTTGTAATATTTCTCAATGTTTTAAATATTACAGCAACTTATAGAAGCATTTGATGGAAAATATCCACATGTATAACTTTCTAGTTATCTAACTATCTAACTCTCTACTTCCTAAGCCAAAAATTTGAAGATTTTTAAAAATCTAACAAAGATTTTCCACAGATATGCAAGGAATCCATGGTGCCCATGGGATAATTTAGAAATTTGTGAACTGCTGTGTCGTACCAAATACAATCTTTTTATTATCACCTAAGACTATGAGAATCACATTTGAAAAGCTAAACCACATGTCTAATATTAGATAGTGTTAAAGGACTTAACTAAACAGAAATTTTATCACATATATTCTCAACACATTTATTGCATACATACATTCCTCTGAAATCAAATGTTCTGAAGTTATATGGATGAATGAATGAATGCTTTGCTGAGCATATCAGGCTTAATGGGACTAGCCATACCTACTTCACACTTCAGTGATAACAGTTTATTTCTGAACACTGACTTCAGTTGACCTATTCTATGTCCTGTTCTCCCGAGGATTTACAACTATGCTACTAAAAAGCATACTAAAAAAGGCTACTAAGATGGTGAAGGGTCTATGGGTAAAGACATATGAAGAATGGTTGAAGTCGTTTGGTTTGTTCAGCCCAGAGAAGGAATACACCTCAAAGGTACTGTAGGCTTGTTGATAATATGATATATAGAAACACTGATTATAAAACCGTGGTACTTTTAATATGTAATATATAAATATGTAAATAATAGATATACGCAATTTTTAAACTCGAGTATTAATTGTGATTTTCCGCATTTCATTAGTTTCTTTAGGTTTGGTTTTGCTTGGTTTGTAGTCTCTTTACTGATGCCATTTGTTAGCATATTTTTTTTTCCAAACTTCTAACTGCTAGTAATTTCTCAATTTCTCTATTATTTTTGTTTGCTATTGCTCATTTGAGCGTTGTTATTTGTCAAATTATTTCCAGTGTGTGATAGTTCTTAAAAAAAAATGCATTTCCATTTTTTCATTTCATTGCTTTTTTATCTTCTACTTCTTTTTATGTTTTTGATCTGGATCCACTGTAAATATTTAGATGTATACCTACTATTAGTGATATATTTTGTCCAGTATCCTTTGATCATGCAGCCTAATGCTCTATGAATGATTCTGCATTAGAAAGCAGTGGATTGTTTGAAGCATTTTTTATCTATGCAAATGGATATTTTAATAATAGTAGCAATCATTTTCAGGTATCTAAATAGGTTCTATGTTGCTGTTGACTACTTTTCTTTCTGTTTTTTTTAAATGGATGCATTATCAAAAGATGGTTCTAAATCAAACTTCACTTCTGCTCTGTATTCTACACAAAAGGTTTGCATATGTGGTGCAACTGCCACAGCTTGAAAGTTTAGAATCCTTCTAGATTACTGATTTTACATTGTTTCTGTGACAGTAATGCCTTCTATTATTTCCAGGGAAACTACAGTAGATACAAAGGGACAATATCATTATTTGGTAGTGCAAATTCTCAACTAGAAAAACAAACAAACAAAAAGAAAAAAAAAAACATCAAACTATTTTAAAACACTGTCATCACCATCAGTTATGTATTTTTGCCAGCAATGAATTAGAACCTGCATGCCACACTCATAAGAATCTACAAGGGTGTGCAGAAAGTGTTTTGTTTTTTTTTTCATGTCCCTTCCACCACTTCTGAAAAACACCAACCACCATCCTGCTGTCTGTACTTATATCCACTCCATAAATACTTACCAAGTGCTGATGAATGTCAATACATGTCATTCCTTCTTCAAGAAGGAATTAATAGACACAATTTTACCTCAGATGTCATTCCTTCTGCAAGAAGGAATTAATTGACACACCTTTACCTCATATGTACTTTGATTTTGGATGCCAATTAATCAGACTGAGCCCCTGCTGCCATCTGTTGCACAGTTACAGAATTTAATGGAATATTGGTGGGAAGGTTAAACTGCTACTGCTTTACCACCATCTGCCTATGATGTTGTGAGATAGCATAATAAAACATAAGATAGTACTTTTGGAGCAAGTCTCATAGTTTCCTGCCCTAAGCTTCAAGGGAATCAAGAATCATACGGGTTATGTTTTATGTGTCTTCTTTTTTACATGTTCTGCCCCATCATGAAATTTGAATCAAAAGCTGAGGATCTACTTACCTATTTATGTCTTTATTTACTTAACTTGCTCTCTATCTGTTTGTCTGTCTGTCTGTCTATCTATCTCAGGTCTGCTGGCCGAGTGCCTTACTTTGGCTTACTTCTAGGAAAGAGATAGAAAGTAACAGTGTTATTCTCACTCTTATTTATATTCATAATTTTAATAAAAATGCAGGAGGGCAAATTCAGAAACTTCATGGAAGCACTTTTCACATGGCAATTTCTTTGTATGTGAATACCTTTTTTAGTTGTCTGAATGAATGCTAGACTAATGAGAGGATTTGAACATCCCATCACTTAGGGTAATGAGTGACATATTTAGTATTTTACTAATTTCTTAGATCGAAGATCACCAACTGGGCACTCAGAAATAAAAGATCTGTTCACTGGTTCAAATTAAATCCAAGTTCACCTGAATAACTTTTGCTTAGACAGTGCAATGGCATTTAAAAATTAAAATCTATATATATTTATTTTAAAAGTTTTCTTCACATTATTTCCACTCATATTTAGTGACAAATAAACAGAACAGGGGTGGCACTTGTGGAACCTCAATCAGATACTTTTTTTTTTTTTTTTAATAACATTTAGTCACAGAGAAACAAGAACATATAAAAGAAGCCTGGATCATGATCTTGTTAAAACAAACGTAATTAAACTTATGGGCCTGAACTGAGACTGAGACTGGTAGATCACAAATGAAATTAATTTATTTTACTTATTTTATTTTATTTTATTTTATTTTACTTTATTTTATTTTATTTTATTTTATTTTATTTTATTTTATTTTATTTTATTTTATTTTATTTTATTTTATTTTATTTTATTTTATTTTATTTTGCTGATTGATGTCAAAATATCTTAAACTTTACTCAGATTATTGAGATGTTTCAGAGTTGTAAGCATTCTGTATGCTTTCCAAGCCTTTGTTGTATGTCTGATGTATTTGAAAATGAGGAAAAGTGGCTTTTATATTTGGTAATGCCCAAGTTTCCAGATTTCTTAAGGTCTGCTAATGCTAACTAGTAAAGCAAATGTTCTGCACAGAAAGAAGTGACAATTGAAAATCTGAAGTATTTCTTATCCTGGAAGTCTGGCTCAGTGAGGTCTCTGTTGGTTTCAATTCTGGCATCTAGGTATAATGGTGAGCAGCCTAAAATCTGCAGCATATGTGAAGCTAAGTGATTATACAAGCATTAATGGTCATCGGGCTGCAGACTACCTACTTCTCTCATCTTTTATCTGTGAAGATTTTGTTCCACTGCTCCCTTTCAGATATTATATAAATCCCAGTCTAAAATAGAAACAATACATATTTCTATTAATATTATTCCATCTGTGTATGCTTCTACTTGCCTTATTGATGTCTACTCACTAAAGATGTGCTGATCCAAACAATGGAAATCATAATTCATCAGAATTTCTTGCTGTCTCACTCCAATTTGTAGGAGGGAGGCAAGGTTCTTTGATATGTGTATATACCCGGCGCGAGATTAAGAAGCAACAGTTCAAATGTTGGTCTAACCAGTTTATTAAAGTCCTTTAGGGAGATGGGGAAGGGAAGGTAGACGATAGGGAAAGTAGGAAATATAAGCAAGGAATCTTTGCTGAGAGCAAAAGAGATAGTCACCACCGTGGGTCCAGAGAGGTACACAGTAGGTCCGTTGATCTCAGGAACTCGTCTGATCACCGCAGAGGATGGGAGACAGCCAGGGAGCTCCGCAGCAAGCCGGTCCTGGGTGTTCTTCCGACGAGGTTTTGCCCTCAGGGAATTCTCCATCAAAGGTGTCTTTGGGAGTTTGTCTCCAAAGTCCCCAGTTTAGCGAGGGCCTTTTATCCCCCATTTCAGTGGAGGTTTTTTCTTCTTCAAAGTTTGAGGATTACAGCTCAGCATTTTTTGGGGGAAATACCGAACTTCCAAACAAACAGGTAAACACACTTTGTAATAGGGTTTTAAACCAGCTTTTGTGACATTCCTGACCCACAGATAAGCCAGCAAGGAGAGGGAGGAGGGTGTCTCTGTTGCTGGACACAAGCGTTATCGTCTTCTGCAGTGGTCCACTCCTTTGAGCAGCACCCCTGAGGAAGACTGCTCTTCCTGTTTCTGTTTATCTTTGCAATCGTAAGCAGAAACACTATGGCACAATGACACCCACCATCCACCCTCCAGGATACTTAACAGTTGTCAGTCAGAGTCTTATCATGAAGGCCTCATGAAGCAAGCTTTGAGACAACAAAAGAAAAACAGTTCTGTCCTTTACACTTGCTTGCTTCATTTCAAATCAAAAGCTAAGTTAATTACACAAACAATGAATGTGAACATATCCACTAAAAGCTTGGCAAAGATTTCCAACAAATTGTAACTGAGCACGCTCACACTTTTGCACACCTTTCAGCATATATTCGTGAGTGTCACATTGGCAGTGAAACAATAAACTAGGTTCAGATTTGCAATTTTTCTGATTTACTTAATTTTCTTTCCCCAGTACTAAGAAAAAAAAAAAAAAAAAGAAATTGTCAAGAATTTTTATTGTGTTGTTTGCCTTGGGTTTTGCTTTACTGCTTATTTTAGTAATGAATATAATTTCTGAAATTATTCAGAAATAAAACATAAAACTTTTTCAAATAGTTCTTCATACCTGTATACCATAAAACAACTTTTGACAGCTTATAAGCAAGGATTTAAATAAGATGCTTAAGGGTACATGTAGCTGAAATTTCATGGTTTCTGAATGTTCCTGACACAGGTTGTGATCTGGCCTCAAGTGCAACAAAACTTGCAAAGGTCAGTTTCTGTACCACCTGGAGAGTTCAGTGTGTGAAAGTGCTTTCAACCTTCCTTTGCTGTCTGCTGGAAGGGATACGAGGACCACAGATCCCCTGACTCAGGGGCATGAGAAAGGATGGAAATGATCACATTACACCCTCCAAACTGCATGGACTGTACAATGCTGTCTTTGACAAGCAGACACAAAGTAGGACATAAGACACGTTTTTATTTATTTTCTTCCTAGTAGAGAAGATTCTTTTTTTCCTGGCACAGATTTACAGGAGGCAGTAGCAAACAGAAGAGGAGAACTCTGCATATATAAGGGGAAACAATTCTTTTCTGCAGTACAAGCACTCTTGGGAATAAGATGTAATGAAAAATGATAACCTACTTCCGCATTTCATCATCTTCCTCTAAAAAGCTTTTATTGAAACATATAATTTCCTAACTCAACACAAAATACAGTCCAGCTCAAGCTCTATGCTAGTGTAGAAATTATTAGAAGAAATCCAGTAAGCATTTAAAAATACAAGTAGGTGAATAAATAAGTTCTCTTTTACAACCTTCTTTCATTTATTCATCTCAGTTCTATATTTTGTGTTGCAGACAGATTTGATTGGAGTCCATGAAGGAAAAGTACAAAATTAGTGAAAAAGGAGAAAAGTTTCCCACATATAGTGTAATAAAATAAAACTGACATAAAATAATGCTGTAAGTATAATATCTTAGCAAAATTATTTTTATAGTTTTTTTAAACATTTTAATGATCATTATTATCTGACACTGGAGTAGTACAGGAGTTTTTCACTGAGTTGTTATTTTTTTCCCACCTCTCTTTGGAGAGAGACTTCATTCTACATATAAGTTAAACCTGGGATATTTTGTTTATGTATATCTCTATATGCGTGGAATGTTTCTGAAACAAGCCTTTAGCTGTAGGATAACTATGCTATGTCTTCTGTAATTCAAACTTAAATATTGTAAGGTTTTTACTGGGTTCAGCATGGATCAATAAGCTCATCACCAACCAAGATGAATTATAGATGAAGAAATGGGTTTGTTGTGGTTCAGGTACTAGAAATGTTTTGGCTTTCTCTATATACATGTATGAGAGAATGCAGTAAATTCAAATGTCACAGAGACATGTGGAGTCAACTTTTCTTTCCTTTGGAAGATCCTTCTAACAGGTACCTAACACATCGTCATTAGTGCAGCTTTCTCTTGTGATCTCATTCCAGAGATCACTTTCGAGTATCTGCATCTTCCTGAAGATCTTGAAATATAAATCTAAATAATCTAAACCTAGATCTAAATATAAATAATCTAAATCTTCCCTCTTTTATTGTAAAACCATTCCCCTTTTCCTATCACTATCAGACTGTGTGAAGAGTTTGTTTCCCTGTGTCTATAAATATTAAATATAAATCCTTAAATATTGAAAGGCAACAATGTGATCTCCATGGAGCCTTCACTTCTCCATGCTGAGCAAATCCATCCTACGCCTACAGCTAGCTTGATGTTGTCTACAGGCTTGCTGAGAGTACATTTAATCCCATTATCTATGCCACTGATTAAGATTTTGAAGAGCACCAGTGACAAGACAGACATCTGTGGGACACTACACTTCATCAGCCTCTACTTGGACATAGAGCCATTGATCCTAATCATCTGCTGTGACCTTAAAACCAATTCCTTATCCGCTAAGTAGTCCATCCTTTGAAACCACATATTTTCCAATTTAGAGATAAAAATGTGGTGTGAGACCATATAAAAAGCCTTTCCTACTGTAGGAAAGTAGTTAGATTACTCCAGTTTTCCTCCCTTCTTCCGCCAGAGCTATCACTCCATTATAGAAGGCAGTATAAGGCATGATCTACCATTTGTAAAGCTATTCTGGCTGTCTCAAATCACCCACTCATTCCCCATGTGCTTTAACATATCTTCTGTTCCATGATCTTCCCAGGCTCACTATCACTTCTATCATGATATTATCCTTATTCCAGTTACTGGGGTCTTTATCTGACAGACATAGTCTTTCAAATGTGACAGAAAGTGGCTTAGCAACTGCATCAGACAGCTTCTTCAGGACCCTGGGATGCATGTCACAGAGATTTCCAGGGAAAGGAATTCCAGGGAATTCCAGGGAAGGTGAGAGAAGATGAGGTAAAAAAATGAAAGGCAACTTTGTGCACTTTGGCCACAACAACTCCAGGCAATGCTACAGGCTTGGGGCAGAGTGGCCCCAGAGTGGGGAAGACTGGGTAGAGGAAATAGACCTGGGAGTATTGATTGATGCTCAGCTGAACATGAACCAGCAGTGTGTCCAGGTTGCTAAGAAGGCCGATGGCATCCTGGCTTGTGTCAGAAATAGTGTTGCCAGCAGGAACAGGGAAGTAATCATCGCCCCTGTACTCAGCACTGGTGAGGCCACATCTTAAGTACTGAGTCCAGTTTTGGGTCCCTCACTGCAAGAAAGACATTGAGGCCATGGAGCATGTTCAGAGAAGGGCAACAAAGCTGGTGAGAGGTCTGGAGCACAGGCCTTATGAGGAGTTGCCAAAGCAGCTGGGATTGTTCAGTCTGGAGAAGAGGAGGCTCAGGGAAGATCTCATTTCTCTCTACAACTACCTGAAGAGGAGGGGAGAGGAGGGAAAGGGAGGGGAAGGGAAGGGAAGGGAAGGGAAGGGAAGGGAAGGGAAGGGAAGGGAAGGGAAGGGAAGGGAAGGGAAGGGAAGGGAAGGGAAGGGAAGGGAAGGGAAGGGAAGGGAAGGGAAGGGAAGGGAAGGGAAGGGAAGGGAAGGGAAGGGAAGGGAAGGGAAGGGAATACTAGGTTTATCCCTTCACTTCTTGGAATAACATTTATTTTTTTTTTCTTGTAAAAATATCTGTTTTTGAAGAGCAATATGAAGTGGTGGTCTTTTGGAGCTTTCTTTAGGGAAGAATAGATAGATTTTTACCTAAATGTCAAAGAAAGAGGTGTTTGGACAGTCACAGATTATTCCTTTTTATGGTTGACAGGATACTGTTTCAAGAAGCTGAGCAAAGAAAAGTGAAGAAAAAGGTAAACAATCAAGCTTATGTAGTGACAGGTATAAAGAAGGAAAGAGTACACGATGTTTGTCCAGTAGCATACTGAATTATCTATATTAGAGTCCCTGTGTCTCTAAACAGAAAAAAATAAAAAAAAATTTAAAAAAATGAAGATATGAAGCAGTTAAGCAGTTGTCAGTTTTATTTTTATGGACTGTAGAATAAACTTGATACATGCTGCTAATGAAATATTTCCTATGCAATAAGCAAACCTGGAATACCTATTTAAAATTAATTTTTGTGACTTTGAACATCCACTATTCAATATTCAATAAAATGTAGCACATTTTTTCAGTGTCTGACTTGTTTTTTGTTTGTTTGTTTGTTCTTTTAATTGGATGATCTGCCTCTTATATTTAAAGAATAAAAAAGCAAAATAAAAAACAGAGCCTGTGTTTTTCTTCTAACCATTAAACTTTTTTTTTAATTTCTATAATCCTTTTCTAATAATTTAGACTAAACTATCTCTTCTAACATAAAGTTTGATGTGCATTTGTAATTATATACACTATAGTTCTAGAAAGTAAACACAATGCCAGCATACGTAATACTACATTAGAAATTTTAGATTTCTTTACCTTGTTTTTACATGTTGATCACAGCTGGTGGAAACATGGATAGGACTTCAACATTTTTTAAAAAATTTGTCAAATTTCCAAACTGAATTATGTGAATAGCTTCCCTTCTTGTTCTTACCATGCAAATTGCTCGGCTAGAACAGAAATGTGGAAGGACATTGGCCATTTAGAATTACAAAATTAATAAAAATTATTTGCTCTGAAAAAAAAAAAAAACAAAAAACAGAAAACCTTTAAACATTTGATAAAAATTGAAACAAAAAATAATTACCCTTATTTTTGCATTAACTCTTTAATTGCTTGAGGCTTAAATAGAAATAGTATAGTAATGTTAATGCTATTTAAGTTATTAATAGTAATAGTAATAATAGTGATTTCAATAGTAATAATTAAAAAAATTATAAAGTTCTGTAGAATAATTTATATGTATATAAGATTAAGATATTTTTTATTAGACATCCTGATGAACATTAAATAAGTGATTCCTTGTTCACATTTTTCCTGTTTAATCAGAAGCAGGTTTTTCACTGCATTTCCAGAGACATATCTTTGTGGTAGTGGGAATATAACTTTTGTATGTGTGCATATTTCATTTCAGTATGCTTCATGAAATTGTTTATAAAATGAATAAATGAAGAGGCTTTTTTTTTTTTTTTTTTTTTTCCTTTTTTTTTAACATACTGATAAATGTGGTTAATGCTTTATATGCTTTTAATTTGCTAGACCGGTACTTTCCATTAAAAGATGATTCTCATTACAAATAATTTTTTTATGGAACCATGTATTATGTTTAATTCTCACTCAGTTTAAAAGAAATACTTTGGAAACAAATACATCAAAGCACAAGGATGTTGTTAGTAGCTATTCTTTTTTTTTAATGAACAAGAAAGTTCATGAGATGATTGGGGCCCTGGGGCAAATAAAGTAATCAAATCTACTGTAATGGGGCTGTAGAATCTGTAAATGACCTCTTTGATCTATCTGTTTTTAAAAGAATCTAGCTTTTCTGCTTTTTGTTAGTGACTGCTTATTCTTTCCCTTCTCTGAAGAACCAAATTATTATTATTATTTATTTATTTATTTATTTTGCCGCTCTGCTACACAGGAGGCTCGAATTCCGGGGATTGGACTTCATGATCTCTAAGGTCCCTTCCAACCCGCACCAGACTGTGAGACTGTGATGAACTATGCTTTGTTCTTTTCCTCAGTGTTGAATATAAAATACACGTCAATATCATAAAAAGAAGTATGCGACCCAGAATAAATCTCCTTTTAGGTAGGAAATAGTGATTTCAGTGCCTAGTTCAAATCTTATACTGACCATCTCATGAAAAGAACTAATTTCAGGTAATACTAATTTCAGGTGTGTGAAGTTAGTTTGATAGACTCAGTCTGGTTTCTAGCATAAAGTGCTGTATTTCACAAATAATACTCTGCAGATGTCATTGATTTTATAGAACAGTAGAAAACTTTGGTTAAGATAAAAGAAGCAAAAAGGACAAGAAAACAGGAATACCTATTCATTCTTTAAAATTCTATATTCTAATTAAATGCAGTGAGTTTCTTATAAGACACAGTGACAGTTTTTGACTAATAAGGTTTATTTACTTGTAAAAACATAAATGTCTGTTTATTTGCATACTCATGAGTTTTATATGCGCATAGAAGTTGAGAAACAGCCCAGTGTTTATTTTCTCTAATGTGTGAATTCAAAAAAAAGAAAAATAAAATTGGAATTTTTAGATATTTTCTCCTTTAAACTCTCTCTTTGTATACATGTTTATAAATACACGTGTATCTGAATGATGAACAAACAACTGTTGTCTAGTCACTGATCTTCAAATGATCTAGACAACAAGTTTCCTGGTTCTGAAAGACACTTTGTCTTACTTCAACAGAACATTTAAAGAAAACACTGCTAAAAAATTATAGAGCGTTTATTTACGTAAGCTGTACATTATGTCCTCTAGCCTGTGATAACTGTGATAACAGTGATGATTATATATATATATATATATGTTGTTGCATTGGGTTCATCAAGCCTGTGTGTTAACCCTTGCGTGTCTGACCAACCTCTTGGTCAGGGCCAATAACTGCAGTCGTACACCAATCTGGTGAGCAACAAAGGAGTTTATTGTAGCAATACGTCTATTCTTATAGTCTCCTAGTACATTCGTCAGTTCCCAATTGGTCTGAGAAACAATCTCCTATATACTGATTGGGGGGGCTCAAGAAACATGCCACATCAGCAATCTCCTTAACGATCATTCCTCCATTGTTCTATTTCTTTATCAACTCCCCAAAGCTTGTTTACTACTTCTGACCTTGCTCTAAGCATAGCTCCATATTCAAGCAAGCATATGCATATAGGGGCAACAGGGAGAACTATTCTGTACAACGGGGTCGTCGCAATTGCCTACTGCAACATTGTATTCACAAACTAATGATGTACAAAGCAATTTCTCACCACTCACTGTTTGATGACCCAAACAGTGGCTACCTTCCCACCAAACTCATTTCAATTTAATAGTTTTTCACATTATATCATATGCTGTAGAACATTTCTTATGCCAGTTAATATCATCTGTCCTGGTTCTGTACCCTCCTAGCTTTTTGAGCTGTTCCGCATCCCTTGCTCTCAGGTTGGTAAGAGAAGTTGAAAAACTGAAATATCCTTGGGTCTTTACAGTTTTTGCTCAGCAAAAAGTAAGATCCTGTTGTGTTATCAGCATTATTTTTCTTCGAAAGCCCAAACATAGAATCTTACTAGACACACACGCACACACACACACACACAAAGAAAGAAAAGAAAAGAAAAAAAAAAAAACAGAAAAAAAAAAAGAGGAAGAGAGAAAGAAAGAGAGGGAAAAAAACTACAAAAGGAAAACAAAGGGAAAGCTTTTCCCACTTTTGGGCCTACTTATTATAACATGATAAATGGTATGCTTACTATCCAAAGCCTTTACGATCACCTCTTATCCCTTCTCAGTCTTGCTCTTTCAGAGCTGGCCAAGGTCCTGACCAAATGTAATGATTATTGTGGTTAGTAAAAGTAACACAGATAAAAACTTATTGGAAAAAATCTCAGCATCTTTGTACTGAAAAGATCAGTGTAAGCTTGAGAATATGTCTAATTTTAGAATAAAAAAAGGTCTATCACTCTACCATTCTTTTTGGCTAGGTAAAAGGGTGGAGGAGTTGCCCCCTGTGTGAAAGAGTGGATAGAGTGTGAGGAGCATCCTCTGTGAGATGGTGAAGAGCAGGTTGAGTGCCTGTGGTTGTACATGCCTTTTTCTATCCTCTTCTTCTGCCAGCATGGCATTCCTGGGCTCTATCGTTACAATTATGTGGGGCACCTGTGGGCATGCAGGTCTTCTGGATGGTCATCTCTCATGAGATATGTCAAAAAAAGTCTGCTTATCAGCCATTCAGCAGCTGTTTACTCTGGCTGCTGCTTATCTCTCATTGCTCCTGGCCAGCAAGTGTTTTGACAAATGATTTCTTGGACTTGTTCAAAGCTATCATGAAGTTGTCTGAGACTTGCCTGGAATTGTCCACCTGTTGAAGCTGTCCATCATCAAGCTTTGAGACAAAAGTACTGAAACAGATTGTTACAATAGGTATGTTGGCCAGAAAAGGCAGGCCAAAGAGAGCATACCTCCTTTGGTACAGCAGATATGGAGAAGACTGAAGTGCTAAATGAGTTTTTTGCCTTGGTCACCACTGCCAGCCAAGATTCTCATATTTCTCACTTCCCTGAAGCTCACATTTGTGAGCTCTTAGATGGGAACTAGGGAATCAAATCCCTCTTGTGGTAATGGCAAGTTTGGAAGGTCTGAGACTACCTTATGAGACCAGACATATACAAGTTTATGGGACCAAATGACCTGCATCCCTAAAAAAGATGGCTGATGTGGTTTCTGAGCCACTTTCTGTTGAATCTGGAAAACTGTGTCTGTCAAGTGAAGTCCCTGGGGACAGGAAAATGGGAAACATCACTCCCATTTACAAGAAAGGGAGGACCCATGAAACTGCAGGCTGGTAAGCCTCACCTCTATGTCTGGGAAAATCTTGGAAAAAATCCTCCTAGAAGGCATGTTAAGACACATAAGGAATGGGCAGGTGATCTGAGACAGCCAGCATGGCTTTATCAGGGGGAGGTCATACCTGACCAATCTCGTGGTCTTCTATGATGGAGTGATGTCACTGATAGACAAAGAGAAAGTGGCTGATGAAAAGTGACTGAACTTTTTACAAAGTTAGACAGTGCTAATACAAGGGGAATGGCTTTAAGCTCAAGGAGGAAATGTTTACATTGGATGTCAGGGGGAACTTCTTCATAGTGAGAGTGATAAGGTGCTAGAACAGGCTGCCGAGAGAGGTTGTGGATGCTCCATCCCTGGAGGTGTTCAAGACCAGGTGGGATGGGGGCATTGGGCAATCTGATCTAACACTGTGTCTGGAGGTTGGTGGCCATGCCTGTGACAGCAGTTTTGGAACCTGATGACCCTTAGACTCCTTTCCACTCCAAATCATTATGCGATTATATGATTCCATAATAAGGCTCTTGGTGATGCCGTGCTTTTTGTGTGACACCATCCCCCACTATTCTGTCTTGGCATAACAACGAGAAGGATATGCTATGTGATCTTTTTATTTTTCATGTTTTGTGGTCTTTATCTTTTCTGTTACTGAGCTCCTGTTCAGTCTGAATTTTAGAGCAATGCAGCTGATTCAACTGGTCATACATATTCCATCACTTGATATGTAGTACCAAAAAACCTTCTGATGTCAGTGGGAGTTCTGTGCATGCCTGCACTGGGAAAATTTGTCCTGATGTGTTTTCTTCATTGCTCTATTTTAATGTGAATTTTGTAAAACTATTAAGGGATAATCCCCATCTCTCTTTCACAGTGCAGCTTTGCCACCCAGATTTCAGATGATTTTGCTTGTTGGAATTCAGTGTAGCACTTGGAAAAATGAAAGATTTGTATTTATGCAATAGAGGTACAATTTCCTTATAGGAAATTTGTGGTTCTCATGCTTGGAGCATGTGAGGATTTGTCAATTTAACAGTTAAGTAGACATTTACAAAGTACCACTAACTATGTCTCCGCATCACAAGTGTCTCAGAAACTGAGAAATGTATTGATTATGTACTATTAGAAGTGACATTAAGAAGACAAATCAGTGTTGTATATTGATCAACATTAAAATTACTTTGCAGATACTGTTACTTATAGATCTATTTAAACTCACTGCCTTGAGTATAAAGTTGCTATTTTAACAAGACTTGAATTATGGTTTGTTAAGATAACCTGTAAGCCATGTGTACCATATAATATTATCAGTCCTGGTTTGGCTTCACTGAAGATGGTCAGACTTTTTTCTTAGACTGAAGTGTTTTAATTAGCCTACTGCTACAGCTGTTCACTAACCATGTAACTGAGTTCTAGTATTATTTATTTGTACATTTCTCATCAACCATACTACAAGGTCTTGTAAAGCCTGTTTTAGTTGTTTGTTTTTTTTTTCTTATTTCTCCCCTGGTCCCTTCCCCCAGCCTCTCCCCCTCACTCCCTCCAGCACACACACACACACAAAGGTGGAGATGGGAAAATACTTATTTTTGTCATGCAGATTTTTCTTTTCTGGTACCATCGCAAATCAATATATAGCCCATAAATAAGAGTGAATAAAGTGGGTAGAAGAGAACATGAGCTCTGAGTAGAAATTCTGTTCTGTCACAGAAAGATAAATTTTAATTAACAGACAGAGTCATTTTTTGATTATTGTATTTTTTCACAGTTGAGGGGAAAGAAAAGGTATGTCTAAAACTGCTCCTTATAATGTGTATACTTGAGTAAAAAAAAAATTACTTAGTAACTATCACTGTTTCAATTAAATTATGAAACAGATAAAACTAAGCAGGTATTTGTTTAATTTTCATAGTATGAAGGATCCGTGTTAGAAACTCACAGATAACTTCTTTCATTCTTTCATTGTATTGTCTACTACACTAAGATCTTCTCATTCTTTTAATCTAGACCTGTTTATACATTTAGGACCACATATATTTTCAGTATTTTACCAGTGACTGTGGAACAGTGGAGTTATTTCATATTTTCAAGATTGTCAGCTGAATTTGAAATATTTTCTCATATGGGATTATTTCCTCTTGTTTTCTCATCCTAGAAGTATAATGCAGGAAAATTACGAATTTTGGGTATCAGATCAACAGTTCTTCATTAATTTATATTGTGGCATGTAGTCTCTTCAATTTCAGGCCATGAAGTGACTCTTCTTAGATTAGGTAAAACATTAGACTGGTTTGTTAGCTTGAAGCGCTGAAAAATTCTATGAATACTATTGAGACGGCGAATAGCGGATTATTTATTTCTTAAACAATAATTTATAGGAGACAACAAACAAAATTAGCAGGAGTCAATTTTACTACACAAGTATTATTTCTATGGAACATATCACTGAACTCTGGAACTAAAGAACAGAAGGCTTTCTTGAGACCTCTAGTACAGGTGAGTTCAAATAGTGTTTATGGAAATTGTGAAGGCCATCAATTCTAAGATCTTTATACAGCCATTGGCTCAGAAGTTGTAATAATTTATTTTGTCAGAAAATAAATGAGTGATATCTCTTCCTTTTCATATACTCTTATATTAAGTAAAAATTCTTCGGTAAAGTTAGATCTTCCTTACTCAGATGGCCTTTTGTTTTCATTTTGTACAGATATTATGTCTATATGTATGTCTATATTGCAGAGTGCTTCCAGCAGAATCAACCTGGAGTGTTGCTTAGGATAGTAACTATCATGAATGTTTCACTTCTATACCCATTGAAAATGGTACTCAGAAAACAACTGCATCTTTAATGATTGATATGAACAGCATAGCACAATGAAAATAAGTCTTTGTACTACTAGAATCAAATCAGAAAGTATACACATAGTTTATCCAATAAATAAGTTTAAACTTCTCGATCAGCTTTTGTGATCTTTGAAGTAGACAGTGGAGAAGCATGACTCTAGAGATAATATCAGGTTCTTATTTTACTGAGATTCACATCTAGTTAATATACACGTGCTTCCTGTTTTTTTTTTCCCTTGGTTGTTATGTTTAAACAACATGAAATAGCTGTTTTCCCCTGGGGTTTAAACAGGCAAAGCTTTTGACTCTATGAAGAAAATTAGTAACAGGTGAAAGATCAAGTTTAGGAATTTGGGGACAGCATTTCTGTTTACTTTAAATTATTTCTCCTATATATTTTTTTAATTTGTAATGAAAAATTATTATCATCTGCCAGTAATACACTCATCAATTTCTCTGCAGCCTGTGTGGAAGAAAACAACAACAAAAGAAAAAAACATGAAAAAACTCCAGTAGCTCTCCATTCTATCCAGTAAAAAGCTGTGAGGGGTTATATGAAGTCACCAAGATGTATATATGTCATGGTTTTGTAATTTTGCTATCAGTATCAGTATTCCACATCATAACATCATGTAAAGTATGGATACTTCTATTGAATGTGCAGTCCACAGAAGAAGACTACATATCCCAGAGAACAACAGGGTTAATGATAAGTCACGGGACCAGGACGCTGTATAATCTCGTTCCCAGGCTGGAGTGCCCTCCTTCTTCTCTCGAACTTCTCGGAGAGTGGGAAGCGTTCCAGCCGTGTCGCCTAGAGCTCACAGTAGGCCTCTCGGTTTTCGGGGACTCTCTCTCTCTGTTTCGTTCAATTTGTTAGCCTCAATTATATTATATTGTGTTATCTTGTATTTCGGCATCATATTTAGTAAAGTAAGTTTTTCCTCCTTAGATTGTCGCTGTTTTATCCCACTCCCTTTTTCCCCCTCCTTTCCGGGCCCCGGGAGGGGGCCCACGGGGTGGCTTCCCCTGTCACGGGCATAGGTAAATCTAAGTAACCCGTGACAGATTTTTTGGTGGAGAATGCGGGCATAGAGCTTTTTAGCTTTTAGAACAACTCTCTCTTTACTCTTAAAGAGCTTCGTTAGGGGAGTGTTATCTTTTCGTAGCTGCTCACTGAGAACGTGACCTTGAAATACCAGACAAATTGTCAACATTAAGGGCTGCTGTACATTCTCAGCACTGCTATCTAACTTTTGTGTAGAAAACAAAGGGATTTCTTTCTCCCTTAGAGCAAAGCTAGCTAGCTCTGACTTTTACAGAGCCTGCCAGCTATGAATCCACTCTTCATCCCAGTTGCTCTGTTTAAGGGATTGAAAGCAATTATGATCTTCTTAAAGTATTGGTCAACTATTAACACCATAATTTGGTGTTGTGGAA
Organism: Coturnix japonica; assembly: GCF_054131305.1. Classification (NCBI taxonomy): domain Eukaryota; kingdom Metazoa; phylum Chordata; class Aves; order Galliformes; family Phasianidae; genus Coturnix; species Coturnix japonica. Next base: position 37,074,277 of record NC_140702.1, read on the forward strand.
TTGTGCAGGTATATAGCCTAATAAGGTGGATACTGATGGAGACACCTGCCTGGTACTTTTATGAGATGTGGTATGGTCAGAATTTTGGCACCTACATCCCAGATGGAATTGTGAATCTTACAAACACTTGCATCCCAGATGGAATTGCGAATCTTACAAGTACTTGCATCCCAGATGGAACAGGCAATTTTACAAACACCACCATGTTTAATTCATTGTACAGGCTAAAAAAACCCTTTTTATTTAGGTTGTACTCTCAGATTTCCACACACCTTTCAATAACTGAGATAGGGTTCATACTTGCATCCATGTTATCACTATTAATGAATGCATATATGTTCCTATGCATTCGTTCTATGCGGAAGTCTCCTCCAGAACCAGAGAATGATGACTGGCAGGGAATATGGAAAGGTTTAGGAAAAGTCTTAGAAGCATGGGGACCCGCAGTGTCATGGGATTTCACTCTTGAACACCTAAGGGACCCTAAGAAATTAAGTGAGTATTTGGGTCAGAGATCTAAGGAGGTAAACCTTATGTGGGGTTTGGCTTATGCATACCGTGCTTTGTATCATACTATTCTGGAGAGAGAGAGTTTCCGATCTGAGATTCTAGCCCAAGTTAATTCTGATCAGTCACAGGAGGCATCAGTAGCAATATCAGTTGCCCCTGTGGAAGGCAAGAAATGGAAACGGGTGTCCACGCGTCTAGAACGAAAAGAAGGAGAAGCACAGGGGGGGGCTGCAGAAGACCCAGGTGCCGGGCATGGAGCAGTACCGAAAAAAGCAAAGGCAAAAACCAAGAGGCATGAAGAAGAGACTGATGATGAGGAGGAAATCACCTATTGTCGACCTCTGAAGCTGACTGAAATCCAAGGCTCAAGAAAGGAGTTCACACGGCGTCAAGATGAAGGTATCCTTGCTTGGTTGCTTCGCTGCTGGGACAACGGGGCCAACAGCTTGTCTCTAGATGGTAATGAAGCTCGCCAACTAGGAAACATTGCCCAAGATGCAGGTATCGACAGAGGGATTAGCAGATGTTCGGATGGAGCTGCCACTCTCTGGTTGCGGCTGTTAGAAGCCGTGAGAGAAAGGTACCCCTATAAGGATGCTTTGAAGCCTAAATTTGATAGTTGGAATACCGTCCAAAAAGGTATTCAGCGCCTGAGGGAATTGGCCATGGCGAAAATGTTGTACAGCCCTGATCCAAGTGAACTTGACCCTGAGAGAGTGAGGGCCGATCCTGACATGTGGCAGAAAATCACAAGTACAGCACCAGAGAGAATGGCACAGTCATTGGTAACAGGTTCTAAAGGGTTCGTGGACAGATGGCCCCGAGTTGTTGAGCTGATTATAATGCTTCAAACCACTGATCAGCAGCTCCCTCAACTGCATGCCGCAGTTTCTGCCATCTCACGGCTAGAAAACCGAGTAGATGAAATGTGCAAGAAATTGTTTCCATCAACTAATCATAATGATGATCCCGTAATAGTATCAGAAACAACTGATGAAGGTCAATCCTCGTACGGGCCACCAGGTCTAATGAAGGATCTGATCAAAGTATTCCAGTCCTACTCCTCACCTGCATCATCAAAAGTCTCAGCTGTTAAACGCACACGCTTCCCAGCTCGAGCAAAGAACAACAGTACGATTGCACCGCGTGTTTCCATGTGGCGCTACCTACGTGACCGTGGAGAAGACATGAGGAAGTGGCATGATCAGCCCACTTCTGCACTACGAGCACGGGTGAAAGAACTACTAGACATACCAACCACCAGTGGAGTTGCTCCAGTCATCACAGGTAACCAATAGAGGGGCCCTGCCCTCAGTCAGGGGAGGGAAAGGGATAATAGAGTTTATTGGACTGTGTGGATTCGATGGCCTGGCACATCAGAACCACAGGAATATAAGGCGCTGGTGGATACCGGTGCACAGTGCACCCTAATGCCCTCCAGTCATGAAGGGACAGAATCAATCCATATTTCTGGAGTGACTGGGGGCTCTCAAGAATTGACTGTGCTGGAGGCTGAAATAAGCCTCACTGGCAAAGACTGGCAAAAACATCCTATTGTGACTGGCCCAGGGGCTCCATGTATACTGGGTATTGATTACCTCAGAAGGGGGCATTTCAAGGATCCTAAGGGGTATCGATGGGCCTTTGGGATAGCTGCTGTAGATATGGACAACATTAAGCAGCTGTCTGTTTTGCCTGGCCTGTCAGAGGACCCGTCTGTTGTGGGGCTGCTACGAGTAAAAGAGCAGCAGGTACCGATTGCTACAAAGACAGTGCACAGACGGCAGTATCGCACCAACAGGGATTCCTTGCTCCCCATTCATGATTTGATTCGCCAGTTGGAGAATCAGGGAGTGATCAGTAAAACTCACTCACCTTTTAACAGTCCCATATGGCCAGTGCGTAAAGCCAGTGGAGAATGGAGGCTGACAGTAGACTACCGTGGCCTGAATGAGGTCACACCCCCATTGAGCGCTGCTGTGCCGGACATGTTGGAACTCCAGTACGAGCTGGAGTCAAAAGCAGCCAAATGGTATGCCACCATTGACATTGCCAATGCCTTCTTCTCTATTCCTTTGGCTGCAGAATGTAAGCCACAGTTTGCCTTCACCTGGAGGGGCATTCAGTATACTTGGAACCGTTTGCCCCAGGGGTGGAAACACAGCCCAACCATTTGCCATGGGTTGGTCCAAACTGTACTGGAACAAGGTGGTGCTCCTGAACACCTGCAGTACATTGATGACATTGTTGTGTGGGGTGATACAGCAGAAGAGGTTTTCACAAAAGGAGAGCAGATCATCCAAATTCTTCTACAAGCCGGCTTTGCTATTAAGCGAAGCAAAGTAAAAGGACCTGCCCAGGAAATTCAGTTCTTAGGTATAAAGTGGCAGGATGGACGTCGTCACATCCCAACAGATGTGATCGACAAAATCACTGCCATGTCTCCACCAACTAGCAAGAAAGAGACACAATCTTTCCTGGGTGCAGTAGGCTTTTGGAGGATGCACATTCCAAACTACAGCCTCATTGTAAGCCCCCTTTATCAGGTGACGCGGAAGAAGAACGATTTTGCATGGGGCCCTGAGCAGCAGCAGGCTTTTGAACAGATTAAACAAGAGATAGCCTGAGCTGTAGCACTGGGGCCAGTACGGACTGGACAGGATGTAAAGAACATCCTCTATACTGCTGCTGGAGAGAAAGGCCCCACTTGGAGTTTGTGGCAAAGAGCCTCAGGAGAGACCCGAGGCCGACCCCTGGGATTCTGGAGTCGATCATATAAGGGGTCTGAAGAGTGCTACACTCCAACTGAGAAGGAGATCTTAGCCGCGTATGAGGGGGTTCGGGCTGCTTCCGAAGTAGTCGGGACTGAAACACAGCTCCTTTTGGCACCTCGACTGCCAGTGCTGAACTGGATGTTCAAAGGACAGGTTCCCTCCACTCATCATGCTACCGATGTCACCTGGAGCAAGTGGATTACGCTGATTACACAGCGAGCGCGAATGGGAAACCTCAATCGTCCAGGAATCCTAGAGGTAATCATGGACTGGCCTGAAGATAAAAGGTTTGGAACATCACCAGCAGAAGAGGTATCACGTGCTAAAGAGGCCCCACCATACAACGAATTACCAGAAAATGAAAAGAAATATGCCCTATTCACAGACGGATCATGTCGCATTGTAGGGAAGCATCGCAAATGGAAAGCTGCTGTGTGGAGCCCCACACGACAGGTTGCAGAGGCCACCGAAGGTAAGGGAGAATCAAGTCAGTTTGCAGAGGTAAAAGCTGTCCAGCTGGCCTTAGATGTTGCTGAACGGGAGAGGTGGCCAATGCTGTATCTTTATACTGACTCATGGATGGTGGCAAATGCCTTATGGGGGTGGTTACAGAGGTGGGAACAAAACAACTGGCAACGGAAGGGTAAATCTGTTTGGGCCGCTGAATTATGGAAGGACATTGCTGCCCGAACAAAGAATATGGTTGTAAAGGTGCGTCATGTGGATGCACATGTGCCCAAAAGTCGGGCTACTGAAGAACAACAAAACAACCATCAGGTAGATAAAGCTGCCAAAATTGAAGTGGCTCAAATTGACTTGGACTGGCAGAATAAGGGTGAATTATTTCTAGCTCGATGGGCTCATGAGACCTCAGGTCATCAAGGAAGAGACGCGACATATAAGTGGGCCAGAGACCGAGGGGTGGACTTAACCATGGACGCTATTGCGCAGATTATTCATGATTGTGAAACATGTGCCATAATTAAACAAGCCAGAAGGATGAAACCTCTCTGGGAGGAAGGGCGGTGGCAAAAGTATAAATATGGGGAGGCGTGGCAGGTTGATTATATCACCTTGCCACGATCTCGCAGTGGTAAGTGTTATGTACTCACCATGGTAGAGGCAACCACTGGGTGGCTTGAAACATACGCAGTACCCCATGCAACTGCTCGAAACACCATATTAGGTCTTGAGAAACAAGTCCTGTGGCGACATGGCACCCCAGAAAGAATTGAATCTGATAATGGGACACATTTTAAAAATTCCCTTATAAATACTTGGGCCAAAGATCATGGCATTGAGTGGATTTATCATATTCCCTACCATGCACCAGCTTCTGGTAAAATTGAACGATATAATGGGTTGTTGAAAACTATGTTGAAAGCAATGGGTGGCGGAACATTTAAGCACTGGGAGAAGAATCTAGCAGAAGCCACTTGGTTGGTGAATACTAGAGGATCTGTCAATCGTGATGGTCCTAGTCAATCTAGCCCCCTACACACTGTAGAAGGAGATAAGGTCCCTGTTGTACATGTAAAGAACATGTTGGGAAAAGCTGTTTGGGTCCTTCCAGCTTCTGGAAAGGGCAAACCTATCCGTGGAACTGTCTTTGCCCAGGGACCTGGGTGCACTTGGTGGGTAATGCAGAAGGATGGGGATGTTCAGTGTGTACCACAAGGGAATTTGATGCTGAGGGAGTGCAGTCAATAATTTTATGTATTTATATGTATATATGTTTGCATGTGTAGTGTATTTTAGTTATTATAGTATTATAGTTGTACATTTAGTTATGTTACATGTAATTCTACTGTTTAGCTATCATAATTTTACATACGTGTATATATATGTATATATATTTTTACCATGATGTAATAATGTAGAATAAGGGGTGGAATGTCATGGTTTTGTAATTTTGCTATCAGTATCAGTATTCCACATCATAACATCATGTAAAGTATGGATACTTCTATTGAATGTGCAGTCCACAGAAGAAGACTACATATCCCAGAGAACAACAGGGTTAATGATAAGTCACGGGACCAGGACGCTGTATAATCTCGTTCCCAGGCTGGAGTGCCCTCCTTCTTCTCTCGAACTTCTCGGAGAGTGGGAAGCGTTCCAGCCGTGTCGCCTAGAGCTCACAGTAGGCCTCTCGGTTTTCGGGGACTCTCTCTCTCTGTTTCGTTCAATTTGTTAGCCTCAATTATATTATATTGTGTTATCTTGTATTTCGGCATCATATTTAGTAAAGTAAGTTTTTCCTCCTTAGATTGTCGCTGTTTTATCCCACTCCCTTTTTCCCCCTCCTTTCCGGGCCCCGGGAGGGGGCCCACGGGGTGGCTTCCCCTGTCACGGGCATAGGTAAATCTAAGTAACCCGTGACAATATAGGCTCATTTGAGTTCCATTTCATGTTTACTTGAACAGTAGAAAAGAGACTGAATTTTGTTTTCTTACTTTAATGATGAACTATTATCAGAATACATATGTACTGTGATAAAGCATGAGCAAGTTGTTTCTGGTGTTAAGGAGAAAAATGGCAACATACACTTTGAAATAGATATCAAATTTAAATTCTTCAATTTGTATATTTCTGTGTGCCTTGCCTCCATAGTCTGAGTTTTCTGAGACTTGCTTCTTTTATATATACAAAGGAGAAGTCTTAATTATTTGAATGTTCTATTTTTGAAGAGACATTGGAACCTAACCAGAAATAATGGCTACAGAGTTTCAGCTCATCCAGCATCATGCAGAAGTTACCTTAATCTTCTGATACTTATCAGAAATTTTTGTACTTGAAGTAGAGAAATCAGGTAGAAATCAGTCATATTACAGATATTCAACTTTTTAATTTAATTTAATTTAATTTAATTAATTTAATTAAATTAGTATAATGGTCTGAGATTTTATTTTTTAAATGGTAGCGTACACATAATTTTTTTCTCACCAATCTTTAAGATGAAGACAAGTATATATCATAGTCTACAAAATAGATTGTGTGTTGCTCTGTTGTTTAACATAAAATAACTTTCTGTGAAATAGCCAAAGCTTCACAGAATCACACAGAATCACAGAATGACCCGGGTTGGAAGGGACCTCAAGGATCATGTAATTCCAACCCCCCTGACTAGCAGGGCCACCAAACATACACCTTTACTAGATCAGGTTGTCCAGGGCCCCGTCCAACCTGGTCTTGAACACCTCCAAGGACGGGGCATCCACAACCTCCCTGGGCAGCCTGTTCCAGGACCTAACCACTCTCCTAGTGAAGAACTTCCCCTTAATATCCAACCTAAATCTTCCCTCTTTTAACTTAAAACCATTTCCCCTACTCCTGCTATTGTCAGCCCTTTCAAAGAGTTTAATCCCCTCCTGGGAGTAAGTTCCCTTCAGGTATTGAAAGGCTGCAATGAGGTCACCCCGCAACCTTCTCTTCTCTAGGCCCAACAAACCCAACTCCCTCAGCCTGTCCTCATAGGGGAGGTGCTCCAGCCCCCTGATCATCTTCGTGGCCCTCCTCTGGACCCTTTCCAAAATCTCCATGTCTTTTTTGTACTGAGGGCTCCACACCTGGACACAGTACTCCAGATGGGGCCTCACAAGAGCTGAGTAGAGAGGGACAATCACCTCCCTATCCCTGCTAACCACCCCTCTCCTTATGGAGCCCAGGATCCCATTTGCTTTCCGAGCTGCCAGAGCACACTGCTGGCTCATGTTAAGTTTCTCATCTATCAGGACCCCTAGGTCTTTCTCTGCCGAGCTGCTCTCAAGGACAACTCCTCCCAGCCTGTACAGGTGCCAGGGGTTCTTCCGGCCCAAGTGCAAAACCTTGCACTTTGCTGTGTTGAACCTTGTTAGGTTCACCCAAGCCCAGCTTTCCAGCCTGTCAAGGTCCTTCTGAATGGCATCTGTTCCCTCCACCGTATTGACTGCACCACTCAGCTTGGTGTCATCAGCGAACTTGCTGAGGGTGCACTCAATTCCCTCATCGATGTTATTAATAAAGATATTAAAGAGCACCGGTCCCAAAACAGACCCTTGAGGGACACAGCTCGTTACCAGCCTCCACCTGGACATAGAGCCATTGACCACCACCCTCTGTCTGCAGCCTTTCAACCAATTGCTTATCCATCTAGTTGTCAACCCATCAAATCCACTTCCCTCCAATTTGGAGATGAGGATGTGATGGGGGACCATGTCAAAGGCCTTGCTCAGGTCCAGGTAAATACATCGGTTGCTTTCCCTTTGTCCACCAATGCCATCACTCCATCATAGAAGGCCACAAGATTAGTTAAGCATAACCTTCCCCTGGTGAAGCCATGCTGGCTGTCTCGGATCATGTGCTCGTTCTTTATGTGATCAAGCATGTTGTCCAGGAGGATCTGTTCCATAATCTTCCCAGGCACGGAGGTGACACTCACTGGCCTGTAGTTCCCCAGGTCCTCTCTGCTCCCCTTCTTGTAAATGGGAGTGACGTGACCATCCCTCCAATCATCCGGGACCTCACCTGACAGCCATGACTTCTCAAATATGATGGATAGCGGCTCGGCAACCACCTCAGCCAACTCCTTCAGGACCCTGAGATGCACGCCATCTGGCCCCATAGACTTGTACTCATTCAGTCTAAGGAGGCACTCTCGGACTTGCTCTACCCTTACAGTGGGGAGGGATTTACCTCCTTGGTCCCCACATAGAGGTATGGGGTTGCAAGACTTAGGGACATGAAAAAGACTAGAATCCTGGCTACCAGTGAAGACCGAGGTGAAGAACTCATTCAGCACCTCAGCTTTCTCTTCATCTGTTGAAGCCAGTTCTCCTTTTAAATTTACCAAAGTAGGTACGCCCGTTTTGGCCCGTCTCTTCTGGCCAATGTACCTGTAGAAGGTTTTCTTATTGTTTTTCATGTCCCTTGCCAAGTTCAGTTCTGCCTGCGCCTTGGCTTTCCTGATCCCATGTCTGCAAGTCTGGACGGCATCCCTGTATTCTTCCCAGGTGACACAGTCTTGTTTCCAGAGCTTGTACACCCCTTTCTTTGCCCGCAGTTCTCTTAGCAGGTCCTTGCTGAACCATGCCGGTTTTCTACCTCTCCTGCCCACTTTCTTAATCAGGGGAATGGAGTCCTCTTGTGCTTTCAGGAGGGCATCCTTGAAGAGCAGCCAGCTCTCCTCAACGTCCTTGTCTTTGAGAGCAGCGTGCCAGGGGATCTTGGCCAGCATTCCATTGAGTAGCTTGAAGTCTGCTCTTCTAAAGTTCAGCGTCCTGGTCCTGCTTTTTGCCAGGCCCACATTGCTTGAGACCACAAACTCAACCAGGGCATGATCACTGGAGCCCAGGCAGCCTCCAACCTTGACACCTTTGATGATCTCCTCAGCGTTGATGAGCAGCAGGTCCAGCAACGCTTGGCCTCTGGTCGGTCTGTCCAATACCTGAACCAGAAAGCTATCATCAATGGATTCCAAGAGCCTTGTGGAGCTCTTGCAGCTCGCCGTGTGGTTTTTCCAACAAATGTCCGGATGGTTGAAGTCCCTCATCAGGACAAGAGCCCGTGAGCCAGATGCCTCACGCATCTGGAGCAAGAAAGCCTCATCAGCAGCCTCCCCTTGATCAGGTGGCCTGTAGTATACCCCTAATACCAGCTGACCTTTATTAGTCCCATCTCTAATCCTAACCCACAGGCTCTCAACCTGTTCTTGACTGTTTCTCGTGGGGAGCTCTTCACAGTTTATCCAATCTCTGACATAGAGAGCGACTCCCCCACCCTTCCTGCCTTGCCTGTCTCTCCTAAATAGTCTATAGCCGTCGATGGCAGTATCCCAATTGTGGGAGTCATCCCACCATGTTTCTGTGATAGCAACAATGTCATAACTTTTTGAGTGCATCACAGTTTCCAGTTCTTCCTGCTTGTTACTCAGGCTACGTGCATTAGTATAAAGGCACTTCAGCCGGGCTGTCCGTCTTGCCACCTTCATAAGCGATCCAGGATCCACTAGAACAGCAGCATCCCCAGCATCCCCCTGCCCTACTCCCTCCTTTTGCACTCTGCCGTCATTGCCCACGGAGTTCGGTACAATCCCTCGAATGAACTGTTCAACCCCAGTAGCCCTTGTTTTGCCCCCTTTCCCCTTCATTCCTAGTTTAAAGACCTGTCAATGAGTCCCGCTAATTCTTCAGCTAATACCCTCTTACCCCTCAGGGACAGGCTGCTTGCATCAGCAGCCATCATGCCAGGTGCAGTGTAGATTGTTCCATGCTCAAAAAAGCTGAAATTCTTGTGTCTGCACCAGCTCTTAAGCCATCTATTTAAGAGTTGGGTTTTTCAGATCCACCCTGTATCTTTTCCAGAAACCATGGGCGTGGAAGAAAAGATCACTTGCACCCTGGCTCCTTCAAGTATTCACCCCATTCCCCTGAAGTCTTTCTTGATGGGCCTCAGGCTTTCCTTGCCAACTTCCTCACCGCCAGCCTGAATTATTAAAAGTGGATAGTAATCTGAAGGCTGAATCAACCTAGACATTTTCTCTGAAATGTCCCTGACCTGTGCCCCAGGAAGGCAGCACAGTTCTCTGCGGGTAGGGTCGGGCCGGCATATAGGGCCTTCTGTTCCTTGCAGGAGGGAGACACCTATAATGATCACCCTTCTGTCCTTAAGGGTAGAAGCAGTCTTGAGGCTTCGGGGTGACTGCTTCACCTGAGGCAACCTCATGGGTGCACCTGTCTCCACAGTTTCACTAGTCCCCCCCTCAAGTTCCAGGGCCTCAAACCTGTTTCGCAGAAGCACCTGGGGAGCTGGGGATGGTCAGGATGGGGGATGCCCCTTCCACCAAGCGGGTACCCGTTTCCACTCCTCCTCCCTTCTCAAATTGCTGCTGGGGGGAAGAGAGGCCAGGGGGCTCGCTGCAGTGCTGCCAGCTGGCTGGTTCCCCTTTACCACCTGTTTGTGAGGTGGCAGGGGCTGACATGCTCCATTAGGAGCCTCGGCTGTATGCTGAGAACTTGAGGCTGAGAGGGACTGACACCACCAGTCAATCTCCCTCTCACACTCTTTTATAGTCCTCAGCCTCTCCACTTCCTCCTTCAGGTCAACTACGAGGCTGAGCAAGTAGTTCACCTGGTCGCAGTCTCTGCCTCCCTCACCCAGCACTGCAAGGGCCAGGCTCTGGCACTCAGTACAGCCAGAGATCTGCACACCAGCATCTCGGGTTGGGGGCTCAGTCTGAGTCTCCTCAGACATTTTGGCAGCAGCCTTCCTATAAAGCATGTGCAGGACCTCAGTCTGGATCTCTGCAGTCTTCTTGTTTGCTGCCTTCCATTTCTGAGAGATCGGTACCCTTGTCTGGGCCTCCTCAGTATTTCTGGCAGCAGCCTTTCGCCGGAGAGCACCCATGTCGATCACAGTACTTAGCAGAACTGAAACAGGAAGTCAAGAGGTGCACGAGCCCTGCCTCCTCCTGACAGTCTCTGGTGGGCAGCGACTAGTCACTGCCCTCTTTGTGCCCAATCTACAAAATAGATTGTGTGTTGCTCTGTTGTTTAACATAAAATAACTTTCTGTGAAATAGTCAAAGCTTCTGTGAAATACACAATATACTATAGTACTTAATGATACTAGTAAAATCATAATAATAGTAATAATAAATTCTAGATTAAAAGTCTACCAAAAAGAAAAAGAAAAAAAAAAAAAAAAAAAAAAAAAAAAAGCAGCTACAGTGTTAAGAAACCCTTGTTCTGGACAGGAATAATATTAGCTTTTTGTGTAATTAGCATTGTAAATACATTTAAAATATACAACAGATGAGTTGTATCCAAGGAATTTCCTGGTTTTTGTTGTTTTTTGTTTGTTTGTTTTTCTGTTTGTTGTTGTTGCTTGCTTGCTTGTTTGTTTGCTTTGAATCATAGAGTATCTTGTGTGAGGGTAGATGTAACTGTGAGCAAGTCACCAAAGAGCTTATCAGACTCTTTGGTAGACCTTATCACTGTGAAACCCTGGAAGACTAGACCGTGAGACAAGAGCAAGCAGTGTCTGTTTGCTTCTAAGGCTGGACAGGAGGTTCCATTGATATGCATTGTTAATCCTGTTATGCTTAAGGAACCTTTCATCCTTTATCATTGTTGTTTGGGAGAAGCTGGAACCAATTAACTGATTAGAAGAACTGTTAGAGGAACAGGAATGTCTTGTTTGTAAGTGAATGCTATATAAGATGTATGATGAACTCAATAAAGAGACATTATTCTGATGCTACAAGAAACTAAGAGAGCTCTCTAACTCGACTGAACACCGACAATCTTGAGTTAGAAAGGACCCACAAAGATCACTGAATTCAACTTGTGGCTCTGCATAGGTCTACCAAAAATTCAAACTATATTTCCAAGCATTTCTCAGGAACATATTGATCATCTGGGTCTGTCTGTTCCTTTCAGTATTATTCCCTCCTACTGAAACTTATCCTTTGTCTTCATAACTCTCTATCATGAACACTGCAGCCTGAGTATCACATCAGAAACATGAACAGACCTGGATTTTTATTTTATCCTTTGGTGGCAGTTCATTTGGGGTGAATGTTTTATTTCCTGTTTTGCACTAGCATTAAAGCTGTTGGAAGTCTTTCAGAATCATAGAAAAATAAATGAAAAATACGGACTTTCTGGTTTTAGTGACCAATTAATTAAAAACAAAACAATATGTTGCATGCCACTTAGAAGGCAAAACAGTTTCTGATGCATTCCTGACAAGAATTCTTAGCAATAACCAAGCAAATAATCCAGAAGAGCTCTTTATCTTTTCATTTGCCCTCTTTTTTCTATCCCTTCCTTCTTTCTTTCTCCTTCGTCTCTCTCTGTTTTCAGCTCCCCTTTTTGTTCCTGGAACATTCTGTTTCTTTTACAAGCTAACAAGTTTGATGTGGCCCTGTGTCTCATTCCCTTCCAGGCTTGCAGCTGTTTTGGCAACAGAAGAACAAATCCCCATAACAAATCAAATAAAAACCCATTCTGTGAAGAGGAATTGAAAACAGCAGGCCTCAAAGAGGACTGCACATGAGATGCCTTGTTCTGGCTTTCAACACAACTCAAATCAGAAACACATTACCATAATCTGAAACAGCCCACTGTTAACACAAGACAGATGGTGAGTAATAACCCATGCATCATTAATAAATAAATTCCAGCATTAAAGGCTTTACGAAGTATGACAACATTATCCAGGAAAATTAGTATCCTTTTCCTTCCCCAGAACTATTTCACTCTGTTGTGAGTCTATTCCACCCTCTTTTTCTCCTTTTAAAGTGATTGTCCTTTGAAGGAAGTTAAACATGGTGCAAGTTTTAACCAGATGAAGCCCATCTTAGTGTACAGATCTGCAAATCCAGAGGGAAAAATAAAATAGCTGCCAAAGTGTAATAGCTTCCATGTACTTGCACTGGATCAATAAATGACAGTTTATAGCATTGCACTCCATTGGCTCTTTTCTCCATCTCTGTTTCTGTACTGTTCTTATACTTCACTACACATTTCAAGTAAGAATTTTACTCTAACTGAAGGATATATATAGAATTCCTTGCTTTTCCTTCTACAAATCATACCCTCTGTTTTCTCTCCTTTATTACCCATTTATTTTAAAAATAATTTGGAGTAAAATACCAACCACTTAACTCTAAAATTTGTTGGACAGTATTCAAAATCAAACACGATGTACTTACCACAATGTTTTTGTGCCTGACTGACGTAATCACAGAACTTATGGGAGAAGGAGAACAGGTAGAATGACATTTTTACAGGCGTCACGTCATTTTAAGTATGGAGCTTGAATCCCAGGTGATATTCAAAAACTGTATGTTACCAGTGTATGATGTTACACTCAGCATTAGGATATAAATCTGCCATAAAGACAGGACTGGGTCTAAATGTTTCAATCATGAGAACTACCATGATTCTGCAGTGGAAATTTGATGGTAGAATATTAAAAAATGGTTTTGCACTCAACATAACCTTGACTCCTGTGTTCTCCAGCAATTTGCTAAGGTTGTTCAGCAGTGATGAACTTACCTATAAACTGAGCTGAAGAATTACAAAAGCATGAATGTCCACTATTTGGCCTTGCTTGGGCTGCACTGACTGTACATGAATTGTCTTGGACTTCATACAGCATGTATTAATTAGTTAACCAATAGTTACAAATAGCAAATTATTTTTATATGTGTATATATATAATTAAAATGTTAAAATGTTACAAAAAGAGAGCAATAAAAGTGTGGTATTTGACTGTGTATTTGGAACCACTGCACTAATGTTTGGTTCAGTGGAAGTGTCTGCAATTCTTAACAAGTTCTCAAGGTGTTTGTCTGAGATGTTTAATGACATGTTACTCCTGTGATTCGTCCTTGAAAGAAGTTGTTCACATATGTATATACTGCCAAACATTGATGACATGAATTAGGTGTGATTGCGAAGCTCAGGACATTTTTCTCTGGTATGACAGCTCTGATAAAAGTGTAGTAAATACGATCAGATTTGAGTTGAATATCTGTTTGCAACTTTATACATTCCATTTGAATATTTGCAGATCATGTATTTATGCAGACTAAAAAATGGAATCACAAATTTAAAAAAGTTTTTTTTTTTTTTCCCCCAGAAATCTTGAAATCGATTCTCAAATTCTGTTATCAAAACAGAAAGTACAGCTGTGTATTTTTTTGCTGTTCACAGGACTGTTGTTTTTGTTTTTGTTTTTGTTTTTTTTTCTGTCAGTGTATTAAAGTGCATAACATTTGTCATTACTTGAGTGGGCAGTGCATTGTGCCCTCCAAGTATATCAGTTTCAGTCTAGATGGAGCTGATTGCACAGCAGTGTCTGCTTGTTGCTGAGTGATGGGAGTGTGCCTGGGGCTGACATGGGTCTCCCAGTGGGGCAGAACTGCCACTATGATGGCACAGGGTGGGGGAACCACACTGCAACCCTTGTTGGGCTACATGTGACCCACTGGTTGTGGGTTGGACATGCCTGAACTACTGTATTATAACTGGGAATGGTGTACTGGCAAAGCTGCAATCTGAGTAAATTCCACTGTGTTTATTTATGTTTTGAATTACTTAAATTTAATTAGAGAATCTATATTTATTGTAAATTTAATTCTTGTCATAAAATGTTCGATTATATTCAATATTGTTATTCATGTACAAATGTAACAATGATTGAAATTCTTCCCTGCTATTATACTTATTTATTTCCCCTTTCTGTAGCAAAAGAGATAGATGCTTTTATTATATTATTTTATTTTATTTTATTTTATTTTATTTTATTTTATTTTATTTTATTTCATTTCATTTCATTTTGTTTTATTTTATTTTTAATATAACTAAATACTCAGAATGAATGTTTTTCTCTACTAATTTGAGGAACTCTGTGATCCTCTCCAGAGGATTTCTAGCATGGCGATGCAAAAAAGCCACTGTTTTTCAGGCACACTGTTGTGATACAACTATTTTACTATTTTATAATCTTCCAGTTAATGGCCGTAAACTGGAGCATAAGAAGTTGTGTACTAATATACGAAACAGCTTCTTCACAGTGAGGGTGACAGAGTGCTGCTGCCCAGGAAGGTTGTGGATTCTCCTTCTCTGGAGACATTCAAGACCTCCTTGGACACCTACCTGTGTAGTCTGCAGCTTTGCAGGACAGCTGGACTCAATGATCTCTAGAGGTCCCTTCCAACCCCTACAGTTCTGTGTTTCTGTGAACTTTGACTATAACTCTGTCCTTGTGACTTTGTTCCTTGTTCTCTATAAAAGATTCTACATGAACAGAGTACTTATAGTCTGTAACTTAAATAATCAGAAGTTACATTATGCACATCTTTTACTTCACTTTTGCCTCAGATTTCAAAACATCTCAGCTGAATCTGTTCTTTGCATCCTTTCCACAGATTTATTATTATTTCCTTCAGATCTGTGCAAAATGATTTGCACTATTCTTCCTTCAGGTATCCTCTATGGAATTCCTTACTTCTTTTGTGTGTAAAAGATTGTCTCTCCATACTATTACATTTTATTTTCATCTTTATGGAAAGACAGGGCTTTTTAATGGGCATACTCTAACACTTGTAACCCAATTGAAGGATATTTTCCAAAACCTCCAAAGCATATGGAGTGTAAGCAGGAGATAATCTGACTGCTGCTCAGAGCACTAAAATAGCATACTCAGAAATCCCACTGTTTCTTTAGACAACTTGAAGATAATTACTAGAGAAACTACAAGAATGTGTAGTTCAGAGCTGAAGGAAAAAATTGTGTAAATAATTTAGATCTATCTTTCTACAACAGATATTTTCAAGTGTTTACTTTTAGAATCACTGCAGAATGTCTTCAATTAGAAAGGATCATAAGGATCATTCAAGTGCCAATTCCCCAACCATGGACATGGTTGCTCCTACCAAGATCAGATTACCTAAGGTAACCACCAGGATTTGAGTATCCACAGCTGTAGGGGAAATGTTAGGTCATGGCTTAAATCAGGTGCATTGACCAAGCACATGGTGAAGGGGCCTGGTGACCAGGGACCACAGACCATGTAACCAGTAGGGAGGACCCAGAGTGGAACCACTCTGGGCAAGACACAGAAGGGAGAGCATCCCTTGGACCTAGGTTGTTTTCTGGGGAGGAGTGCTGTGTAGCTAGAGGTTCCCCTTCACTAGCTGGTTGACTTCAATTCCTCTTTCTGTACATGTCTATTGGCCTACCTGCTTTGCCTGGCATCTCCAAGAACCTCTCAGGAGAAATTTTGTTTGTTTGTGAACAGGAAAAAAAAATAAAAATAAAAATAAAAATAAAAATAAAAATAAAAAATTCATCTGGGAAACTTGTCCCAGAGCCTTATCACAGTCAGAGTAAAAAATTTCCTCCCAACATCTAAGCTGGATCACCCCAAATGAAATAGCAATGTGTCCTCACAGCCCAGAAGTGAACTGTATCCTAGGCTGCATCAAAAGAAGCATGGCCAGCAGGGTGAAGGAGGCAATCCAGCCCCTCTACTCTGCACTGGTGAGGCATCATCTGAAGTACTGCATCCAGATGTGGAGTTCTTGGTAAAGGAGAAGCATAGAGCTGTTGCATCCAGAGAAGGGCCATAAAAATTATCAATAGAATGGAATACCTCTCATAGAAGAACAGGCTGAGAGAGACGAGGCTCTTCAGCTTGGAGAGGAGAAGGCTCTGAAGTGACCTGAAAGCCACTTTTCAATATCTAAAGGGGTTCTACAGAAAAGAAGGGGACAGAAGACCCTTTAGTCTTCTGTGGATATAGAACAAGGAGAAGTGGTGTTGTCATGGTTTCCTGATTTTTGTTGTTGGCATTCTACATCATAACATCATGTAGTGCACTGGAAGTTAAAGAGTCAGTGCTCCAGTTCCATGGATTGTCGTTATTTCTGAGTATACCTATCTCAGAAAAGAAGACTAACTACATACCCCAGCGGACTTTTCACTTCTATTTTCCATTCAGAGGGAAGATAAAACTTCACAAATCACAAGGCACCCCTTCCCCCTTTCTGTTCATTTCAGCAGTGTGTGCTGCCTCTCTGTCTCACCTTCAGAATTAGAGTAAGGCTTTTGGTTTTTGGATACTCTCTCCCCCATTTTACTTGGTTCATTAGTTTCAATTCCAATTATACTGTTTTACATTGTTTTATCTTGCATTCTGATAACATATTTGGTAAACTAGCTTTCCTCCTGAAATCGTTGCTGCTGTTTCATTTTCAGGACCATCTCTCTACCCTTTCTTTTTTTCCCCTTTCCTGGTGCTTGGTTCCATGGGTCCCCCTACCCCATTAGTCATGGAATCAGGCTGAAACAGCTTCTGGCTCAAAGTGGATAAATTAAGGTTTGATATAAGGAAAAAATCTTTTACAGTAAGGTTGCTGAGGCATTGGAACAGGTTGCCCAGTGATGTGGTTGTTGCCCTGTCTTTGGAGACTTTCAAGGTGAGCTGAGTAAAGACCTGGGCAATCTGATTTTGTTGTAGATATCCCTGTTCATTGCAGAGGAGCTGGACTAGGTGGCCCTTGGAGGTCCCTTACAACTCTAAGGATTCTATGATTTGGTGATTCTGTTTATAAAAATGTTGTATTTATGAAAAAGTGTACAGATGGTTATCAGTAAGGGAATCCAAGATGCTTGTTGCTTGAAGTTTTTATTAATTTATTTTTTGTTAGGAAACACCAGAAGCCATACATACTGTGAGTTATATTAGCAGTAGTATGAAAATATGTACCAAGCATGAAGGTTTTTGTTTGTTTGGGTTTTTTTTGTTTTTTTTTTGTTTTTTTTTTTGGTTGGTTGTTGGTTTTTTTTGTTGTTGTTGTTCTATACTGCATACATAAGGTACAAGACTAAGTCTGCAACTACTTAAGCAATGCTTGATTTCCTCTCCTAGGGGCTCTAATACAATCAATAATGAGGTCCAAAGAAGTCACATGGACTTCACTTGTGCTGCCATTTTATTTTTCACTTTCAATTATTTCTTAGATGTTGATTCTTACTTTCCATCTTTTGGGAGAGAAAAGAAATTAGTAGATATGTTGGGGAAGAAACAATAAAATATTGTTTGCATACATATGAGATTATCACAGAATAAAAGTGCAATTTATTTGGAGTGATTTATTCAGCCTAGAAAACAGTTACTGTTAACAAAGAAAAGGATCCAAGGATAAGTTTGTAACATAGAAAGATATGAAATATACCTATTTTTCTAAAGTTATAAAAATCAGCATAGCAATGTGAAAATGTCTTCATGTATGTGAATATTTTTCTATACCAGCAAAATAAAATATATAATTTAGTAGCATGATATTCTTTTATTGATTTGGGGGCTTTTGCTTTCTATAGTAGAAGCAAAAATTTTGAAAGACTCAGTAGCCAATCTATGGAGTATTTAGTACATCTCAGCTTCCCATAAATACTCAAAATATGTAAATGATGTGGGAAGTAAAAGAATACAGTAATATTTGTACAAAGTCCAATTAATGGAAGATTATTTTTTTTTGTAACAGACAATTAGATTACTTGAAAATGACAATAGATGTCTTCTTCCTCATAGGCAACAGTTCAAAATGAATATCACTTAAATAAAGATATGTCTGTCCTGGCTGTGTGTAGAAGTCACTGATATCTTGCAGACCTTACTGTATTAACTTGAGACATTACAAGGAGACAAGGGTGTAAGTGGAAAAAAAAAGTTTTAATAACATTTTTATAACTACTCTTCTCATAGATTTGTAGACAGGTAGGGACAACTAACTCAGATAACTCTTTTATTTGGAATAAAATGGCTGGGGTGAAGGCTAATTGTGTTTTTCATCTGCCACCCAATAAAATTTTGTATCCCTAAGGATTTTCATATGACCAAGATTCATCATTTCTCATTGTCTTTAATTCTGAATCCCTGGAAGCCTGTGCAAAAGCTGACAGTATGCCCTAGGTTTATCTGATAAATCCCTTAAGGGGATTTAAGGGGTTTAAGGAGTGAAGGGACTATGTTGTTTTAGTCAATCAGTTTAAAACTGGCTTATATTTTAAAGATCATGGTGGGAGGTTTTATGATTAACTAGTCTTACTACCACCCACCTTGATCATTGAGAGAAATATTCTAAATCTTATAATCAGGGGAACAAAATCAGGTCAAGGGTAAATTGAATTATATAATAGAATTTTTAGTGAAATCTTATGGGATAGAAGCTCAATAATCTTGTGCACAAGATTTTGGTAATTTGTTACATGCAACAAAATTATGCATTTAGCCTTAACTAATATTATAGTATTTTTAGAACAGATTATGAAATACTACATAAAAATACTTTAATATTTATTTATTTATTTATTTATTTATTTAAAGAAGCTTAAGTTAAAAGATATGTATGGAATGAAGAAGACAATTTAAATAATTTACTCTTTGAAACTGGTCATGAGGCAAGCAGCAGCACTGAAGTGCATCCTAAAGCTTTCCATTAAAATCCTATGAATTACAACATTTTCAGGCAGTCCATGGGTTTGACTCATAATGAGAAAAATAATACAGAGAATGATGTTACAGTGATGAAATAACTTTTATTTCTTTAAAACATAAGATGGCTTTAGCTTTTCTGCATACATGGCCTTTGCATAATCTGTAAATTGCCCCACAAATAAACTAAGAAAGGTAAAGAACATTTTTGATGCCCAGAACAAGACATTCTTTATGTTTAGGCCTTTACAGGCCTTTGGTTACAAACTAATTTTAAAACACGGAATTACAAATTCAGAGGTCTGATTTTTGTATAATTTACATAGCTACTTCTTTGGAAAAAAATTCTGCAATGATTCTAAATGCTCATTACAGGAGCCACCAGTAGCTCTTGTGTTGACTCCATGGCTTGATTCTCAACCCTTGCTTACAACAAATAGAGTGGACCTCCCTGCAGTGGCCCTCCAGCCATACTGCAGTGGAGCTGAACTGTGCAATACCCCAGCTATCCTTGGGACATGTTGCTGGTGAATTGTCCAGTGCGCAGCCCAGATTTCTGATTCTGCAGCTGCAGACTGACAAGTAGACTGCTTTTTCAGGTTATTTTTGTTTGGATGTTTTGTTTGTTTGTTTGTTTAGTGTTTATCATTATGTTCTACTGATAAATGACATTAGTAAAAGATATAATCTCAAACTGAAACTTCTTACTGGGAAGAAATGCTCCGAAATTTGTATTAAGAAAAAATAAGGATACATTTTGAGAAACTTTCATTTCATACCAAGCTGACAACCTCTCACAGAAAACTCAGGTACAGAAACCTAGGGGTGAAGAAATTCTATAAAACATATGTATTGGAAAGATGGCGTAAAAAACATGCATGTGTTCTTCATCAGTACAGTATATCCTCTAAAATTAGAAAAAAAAAAAAAAATCTAAGAAATACAAATATTCATAATTTTGTTACATAGTTAACAAAATATATTAACTCCTCAAATTTTTAAAATGTCAGTTCACTCCTGTTCACAAAAAAAACCCCAAACAAGTAAATACCTTTTCCCTTAAGAAAGTTCATAGACAGGTTAATCTGAATAATTAATAACTTTAAGAATTTCTATTAATAACAGAGATAATCTACGATTTGTAACATTTTTCTATGTTTTTAATAAGATTTAAATAATTCAGCTTTTTGCCATTGTTATGTTTTGTTTTTGTTTTGTTGTTTTCCTGAAAGATGTTGTTCATAGAATTTTATAAGTGTATATCTTTATCAGATTTCAGTCTATATTTTCAGCTGTTTGTTCTACATGCTTTCTGCTGAACCAGCAATTCAGGTTAAATATATTTTACATGTACAGTACTGTACTAGAAATTCTTGTCTAATTTCTTAACTTTGTAGTAATATGTCGTAGACATGCTAGGTCACCTTTGAGTTTGCTTTAGAGTTATATATATTGCTTTAGTCTTTGAAATAACTGTTGTTTCCGCCAAAACTGTAGTGCAAAACAAAAAATGGATGTGGTGATTTGTGACTAAACATATTTCACAAAAAAAGTAGAAAATGTAACTATAATTTAAAGTATGTTTCTTTCCAAGATTCGGATTCAAACTTAATTTGAAGTCCACCTGACTTCAGCAGTACTGAATCTCAATGAAATCTCAGTCATTTGAATTGTTTGTTTACTGTTAGTCTCAAAAAGTATTCATAACATTTGAAAACACTGCTGCAATGAAAATGTTAAATAGTGGCTTGAGGCAGTGATTTAACACCTGGTAGGAAGGCAGGGCCAACCCAGAGGAACACAGCACGCACCTGAATGACCAGAAAGGTTGAAGCCAGGATCCACCCCATCCCAGACCTCATTTAAGGGTTGGCAGTGGACATGAGGGTATCCTGTCTGGTGAATGTCACTTACTCCAGAACTGTATGGTTCTTCCTGAGGTAAGCAAATTATTTTCCCATTTTCTGCTACAACATCCAAGCAGGCTACCCCTAACCTTAGTCTGGGATCTTGCAGTTCCACCTTCTTGTAACAGGTATTAATTATATAATTTTTCTTTTCTATTAATGTTTTGTGTTTAATGAGGTAGCAGTGTTCTTCAAATCATGCTTAGATGTGATTTTCACCTTGCTATTCAGTGAAAATCTGAAGACTATTCTTACCGTGGAATGACATAGAAAGAAAAAGTTCCCAACAAAAGCCATGATGAACTTTGGATTAAAGTATATAATTTCTAATTGTGACCTAAAAATTCCATGGTAGAAAACAAACTCAAAGACATATTACCTCTGTCTCCTGTCTCCTTAATAAGCATATGTCCACATCCATACCTGGAGCAAAAATGAACTACGATACTACAGTGTTGCAGTAAGCTCATTAACTCTGGAAGCGTGGCTTATTAGTTCAGGTAGAATACTGCAAAGCTACAGATGTCTTACTTTGGGAGGCAATGTTTATACTAGAATTTGTCTGGAGGCACTTACCAGCTCCCTCAAAGCTGAATGAATGTCTTTGAGATACTGTTCTTTGTAATGGAGGCATTCATGACAAATGTTCCTGTACCAGTCTCACATCATTTTTTTCACTGGTAGAATGCTGTGAAACTTTAATTATGGAGATCATCCACCAATATATCTCAGTATTTTGTTTTTCAAGGTTCATTATCTCACTGAATATAGTGAGCCCTGACTTTAGTATCTAAATCTTTACTTCAAACAAATATGAAAGAATATTTATCTGATAATTTTTTAGGGCCCTATACTCAACAATTGTAACCTAGGGCATTGTTTTACACCCGGGAACATACTACTACTTAATTTTGTGTTTATACAAAGCACATCTTATTTCTTTATTTTTGTACTGAAAAGTTTAAATTCTTTTCGTATGTTACTCTGCTTCTTGCTGCCTCCTGAGAAGGAGTCTTGCAGAACCAAAGATCCCTTTCACCAGCTGGTTGAGTTTGATTCTTCTTTCTGTATGGCAGTTGGCCTACTTAAAAATATTTGCTTAACAGCTCTAAGAACCCACCAGATGCAATTTTGTTTCTTTGTAAGCAGGTCACAACCTTTTATTTCAGAAATACAAGGAAGTTTAACTCTTGGAGGTGGAACAAACAAGCAAAACTTAACTTTGAGTTAAAAGTAACTTAAAAAGAAAAATAAATAAATAAAAATATTGTCAAAATGTTTTTTGTTTGTTTGTTTGTTTCAAAATTATGCTTGGTTTGTTGTTTGATTGTTTGTCTTTTTCTTCTGGTTTGGTGATCTTAGTATAGTTATATTTAACACAATGTGTTAAGTGTATCTCAAGAACTACCATAACAAGAAAACAAATAAGATATCTTCAGTACATATTGATGTTTTGGGAAACGTAAAACAAGCCTAGAAAAGCAGAAAGGAATGGTAACAATGCCTTATATTTCCCAAAATTCTTAACTAGAATTGAGTCCATTTATTTAAAAAAGATATTAAAGAATAATATTATTGGAATTATTTGTAATTCTTAGGTAGCTAAGATGAACAGATGTAATAAACTGGCTAAGAAAATATTACCTGTAAGATTGTCATAGACATTCCTTTTAAAATGATTTGCTATGCCTAATAGAAAATACATTATATATTATTTATTATATAACAGTTATTCAGGTAAAAGACAATTTATTTTTATTTTCAGCTTGTTTCATAGGAACTGTTTGCCTACTCTTTTCTCAACTGAAGACCTTTTTCTGCAGGAAAGTGATAGAATAGCTAAATTTAGCTAAACCGTAGTAATAATACCAACAACTATATTAAAAAATCTGACTGTGAATTGGTACTAGAGGACTATTTTTATCAGAATGTTAAACTCACAGCCATGTTCATGGAATTAATCTTTCTGTTGTAAATACTTTAAAAAATTGTCCACTAACGAGGCGTAAAAACACAAAAGTGACAGATTCCAATTATTTTATTTGCCAGATTCTGTTGTTGTAGTGAAACTTGAATACATAAACATTATCAGAAACAAAGTATCTAAGGAAGTCGAATCTTTTTTCATTTAATATCTAGTTTCTTTGAACAGGTTAAACCATTCTGACCATCTGGGTAAGGAAAATAAATAAATAAATAAAAAATAGAAAGTCATAAAATATTATATTGAATTAATTACTCATTGCTTGAAGTTATGAATCTTAATATTTGCTTGGCATGCCATACTGATTAGATCTTCTGCTTAGTAATCAGGGAAAAATTCAGCTCTCAAATTGTTTCTTTTGAAGTTCATTATGAGCCAATTTCAGGAACTGTTGCTTTGGGTTTAGGTGGTAGTCTGTGTGATACAGACTGTGTACTTGTCCTGCTATTAAACCTCACATGGGGAAATTAAATTAACTGAGTGGACAAGATATTCGTCCTTTGGGTTTAATGACTTCAGTTTATTTTAAATAAGTACAGGAAATGAATTAATTTACTTGTTGACATACATAAAACAAGTTATAATTTATCATGGAGCACTTTTACAAAAACTTTTCATGAGCCCTTTCATACAAAACAAACTTCCTATTTCCTGTTCAGATTGTCTTTTCATTTGTAGATTTGCAACACCCAAGAATTTTATAACTTGCATAAAATGTATTCTTACACTGAAAATGTCTTAAGAAACTAAACAAACAAAAACATATATATACAACCATTTAAGTTATTGTTACACATCTGAACTAGCTTATTTTTATTTTTGAGAATATCTGGACATTTAAACATGTCCACATGGGCACATTCATTTATTTATCTATCCAATTAATTGTTTATTTATTGACATCGTTTAGTTGAAAAAAATCTCTTCCCTCCTCCGCCCCCCCCCCCCCTCCCCCCTTCCCTCCCCCCCCCACCAGTTACATTGCATCATTCTTTCCATTTTACTTCTCTGGGGATTGTTGTAATTGTTCAGTTCAATGAGTGACATCATTGCAAAAGGACAGGAGGGGACTTAGGTAAACTGTTTTTAGATACTGATTTAGCTGACTATTTTTGTCTTTTTCTTTCATTTATACTTCTACCAAAACAAACAAACAAACGAAACATTTAGATTTGGATTCAGTAATCACTGTTTTTCTTCTACTAAATCACAATCAGGGACACACTTTCTTTTGAAAACTAGTATTTTCTCTTTCCTCTTGCTTGATTTTCTTTTCTCTTTGATGGGGATATTTCCTACCTTAGCTTCTCTTTGCATTATTATTTTAAGTTTCAACATTATTTCATTGCACATCCTTCTTTCAGATGAATTTACACGTCTCTTCTACATTTATTGCATAATCAACTCTGTCTTCTATTATTTTTTTCAACCTTGAAAACTCTACAGTAATGCATTTTCTGTTACTGTATTTTTATTTGTCTCA
Organism: Coturnix japonica; assembly: GCF_054131305.1. Classification (NCBI taxonomy): domain Eukaryota; kingdom Metazoa; phylum Chordata; class Aves; order Galliformes; family Phasianidae; genus Coturnix; species Coturnix japonica. The sequence goes on from NC_140702.1 coordinate 37,098,922, forward strand.
GTCCTTGGAAGATACTGAATTCCTGGTTCTCCCCTTAAGCTTATTGTAATACAACCTAATGAGCCTTAACAATGCCAAAGGCAAGGTGCTGCAGAGATGTGCAGAAGCAGCCCTGGACAGCTAGTAACATGGCCCCAAGAAATCATACACTTTTAACATTACTGTGTGATTTTTACTGATATTTTTAAAGTAGCTCATGGATAGACATACTTGACATAGGCAACAATGGAACACTGTGGAGGGGAACGCTACATCTGCCTCTCACACCTGCCACACATGTTCAGTTGAATTTAAACCCGTGCTTGTACCAAAACACATAACGCATCAGTTATCAATATTCTGTCCTGGTTTCTGCTAAGGCTGTGATAATAGCACACTGATGTATTGGCTGCTTCTGAGTGACTGAAGCACATCCAGGTCTGGGTCATATGGCTGTCAAGTAAGAGACAGTGCCTTTCAGGTTCAGTAAGAAGGGGCAGAGCAGAGTCAGAACAGCTGGCCTGAATTACGCAAAGAGTTATTCCATTCCATCATGTAGAAAGCTATAAAGATTGGCCATGGCCTGGTTGCTAATTGGGGATTGCCTGGACATTGATTGACAAATGGTGAGACATGTTGCTAAGAGGGTCTTGGTTGACAAATAGTTGTTATCTGGGGGAGGGATTGCATTGTGGATGTATATTTATATACAGTGTTATCATCACATTTTTTTGTTCCTATTTTCCTTTCCTGTCTTAGTGAATATATATATTACCTCCTAAATATTTCCATGGAAAATGCAACAGATACCAAGAGCACAGTAAAACTATTTGATAAAGCAAATCCTAAGCTACAAAACACTGTTTTTCAACATAGTCACCACCAACAGCCGTGCCTTTCACGTTATTGTTGCCACTGCTGAAATGCAGCACCTCCTGCCTCATTATTTTCACATGCGCTGTTTGGTCTCCATAAACTTTCTGCAATCACTGCTGAATGACAGTGCACGTAATTTCTTCCTCCCGTTTGGAGAAGTTCAACATCTTTCCTTCACATACATTTCTATATCAGACACTATATCAGACAGACTGCTGCTGCCATCAGTCACACAGCAACAAGATGTAAGAGAATGCTGGCACAAAGGTTCAGACTCAGCTTCCACCTTAATCAACATCTGTTTCTGATGTCATCAGCCAATGTAATAAAAAAGCAGGCATTACTTCTGGAGCAGCCATCTCAACCTCCATGTTGTATTTTGTTAGCAATTCCATCTTTCATTCCATTTGAACGGGTGAAGGGAGTGTGAAAGCAACTGTTTGATGTTTAGATGCCTGTTGTGTTAAACCACAACAAATTTTAACCTATAAATTTGTGTGTCTGGAAATATGTATTTTTTGTCATTAAGTGAACATGTAAGTTTTTCTGTTTAATTACTAAACTTGAGCTTATGTTATTTCAGAATGAATAAATAAATAGATAAATAAATAGTAAGTTAACCCACCGCAGAATATTCAGAAAAATTCAGAATATTCGGAAAAATGACCAATTTTGTAATTTTCAGTGTCTTAAGAATCTTGAAAAAATATCAAATAATTTGATATATTTTAAATTAGTTTTTTAATATATATTTGAGTAGTATTTCTACTACTCACAGAATCATAGAGTCACCAAAGTGAGAAAATACCTACAAGATCACCAATAGTTCTCACTAAAAAATGTCCCTCACTTAAAAATAAAGAAAGCTTTTCATACCTGAGGAAGTTATGCCTAACCATAGTCAGAGAAAATGTTTAGGTGCAAAGCTGAAAGTGAAAATTGATCTCTCTTTTCCTGTTAATTATCTCACATATATTTTCCATCTGACCTTTGAATTTATTGGTTCAATGGAGCTTAAAGAAAGGAATTTCAGAGGAGAATTTTGTTTGACTTCTATTTTATCCTCTCTTAAATTATTCTACTTACTTTTGTTTTTACTTATCATAGAATCATAGAAACACTAAGGTTGGAAAAGACCTCCGAGACAATACAGTCCAATCATCCATCCAATACCATGAATATTTCCCCACTAAACACAACATCTAAGCGTTTTTTTAACACCTCCAGGGACAGCAACTCTACCACCTCCATGGGCAGCCTATTCCAATGCCTTTCAGAGAATAAATTTTTTCTAGCGCCCAATCTGAATCTCCTCTGGTGCTGCTTAAGGACATTCCCTATACTCTTCAGGTACATGGGAGAGAAAGCTAACCTCTACCTTGTCACAACCTTCCTTCAGTTGTAGAGAGCAATAGCATCTCCCCTGATCCTTGATGTCTATGTTGTAATGAGTAACTCAAAACTGAACACAGTACTTGAAGTGTGACCTCACCAGAGCTGATTACAGAGGGATGATTACTTCTCTGCTCCTGTTGACAGAAGTATTTCTGATACAAGCCAGAATGCCACTGGCCTTCTTAGCAACCTGGGCACATTGCTGGCTCATGTTCAGCCAAACTCTAACCAATAACTCCAGATCTGTTTCTTCCACACAGTTTTCCAGCCTGTGATGTTGCCTGAAGTTGTTGTGGCCAAAGTGCAGGACCAGACATTTGGTCTTGTTGAATTTCATCCCATCGGACTCAGCCTGTCCAAATCACACTACAGGACCTTACTACTCCCAGGCCGATAAAAACTTCCAGCCAACTTGATGGAATCTGCAGGTTTACTGAGAGTGCACTCAGTGACCTCATCCAGGTCATCAGTGAAGATACTGAACAAGACATGCCCCAGCACCCATTTGGAACACCACTCATAATCAGTTGCCAGCTGGATTTAATTCCATTCACAATCACTCTCTGGGCCTGGACATCTAGACAGTTCTTTACCCAACAAAGAGTGTAGCTGTTCAAGCCAAGCAATGAGTTTCTCCAGGGGAATACAGAGGGAAACAGTTTTGTTTTTCTCTTTTTCTAAGTAAGCTGTACCTATAGGCACTAATATATTCATAGAATAAATTTGAATTTTATTGCGTAAGATTCTCTTCACCCAAATGATGATTACTTATGGAACATATCCTTTGACATCAGTACCATCTTTGGAGTTCACCAGTTTCTCAGTTTCTTCCTCCATGGTCTTACTTTCTACTCAATTGTAGCAATCTGAAAAATCTCTCTAGGAAATGTAAGTATGTACTTTTCATCAATGGTAATCATATCAGCTATTCTGATACAATTTGAGTACTATGGCTTTTGCTAGTGAAGCTTAACATGGATATGTTATTTAAAACACTTCAGGAAAGTAATATATTTCTAATGATTTACTAATTTTACGTCTCAGTCAAAACATGTATTTCTCACCTCCCACTCTTTTTCTTCTTCTGGAACTTAGATAGGTTTAAAATACATAAGAATTATTTGCAGAAAAGGCATAAGTTGCAAAAGGGAGCCCGCTTTTAGACTTGCCAAATCTAGTACCATGTAATGTACTGAGAGCAGCTGAAAAAAATTGTCTGCAAAGAGAGATCTTGAACTTAATTTCTGCTTCCATCACTCAAGAACACTGCATAATGCAAGAGCTGTCTTTCACTTTACAGGGAGGAGAATGTATAACTGAGTGAGTACATATGTGCTACTCTGAGATAAAATAGATAGTCCTGTACCATCATGGAAGTAATGTCCTCTCCAGTCACATAATCACATAATATAGTCAGTTTTTAATTTCCTGCAGTGTATTCTCTGTGGTTTTGTGTGCACGTGTGTGCAGGTTATTTTTATTTTTTTTTTTTTATTTTTTCTGGGGGGGGGGGGGGGGGTAGGGAAGGATGAAAATGAAAATGCATGTGAAATAGCTATGTTAAGTCATTTAAATTATAGCAACACTAAGCTGTTAGATACAACTAACTTTACCTAACCAATATTATTTTGTTGATGTTACCTCTTCTTGTTTCTGTGCTTGTGCAAGTCTTTGATTATGGAAATTATGTCCTTTGCCTGCCTATCCACATCATCTATACTTCTCTTAGTGCTCAAAATATAGACACACATTTTGTATTATACGAAAATAATAAAATGTTAATATTCAACTTCAATTCTATGATTTGTTTGGCTTTGAATATTTGTTTCTTGAACTCTAGCTTATCTTTCTAATGTTTATTTTAGTCATGTAAGTGTACACAGACTACAATATGAGAGTCTTCAGTGTTTCATGGTAATGAAACAAAAGGATTGCAAAAGATTACAGTTGTGGACAGAATAAATGACTGGCTCCAATTAACCTAAAGTAATTTTTCTGTTGTTGTAGTTCAACCTGGCAGGCAGCTCTGTACCACATAGTTGTTTGCTCATTTCCTCTTCCAGTTGAACTGGGGAGAGAATCAGGGAAAGAAAATGAAAACTTGTGGGTTGAGATAAAAACTATTTACTTATTACAGACAGAAAGGAAGAATGAAATAGTAGAACTAATGATAAAAATATATGTTTACAAAACAAGTGATGTAGGCCTGGAATTCCAGGAGCTTCTTCCCTTGCAGTTTGCTATGGATAAGTGAAAACCTTGCCCCCATTCTACCAAACTCCTCCCAAGTCTGATCTATTCCTAGTAAGCCACTCCACAAAGTCTGCCTAAACACACCCAGGTCCTGCCTATTCCCAGTAAACCTCTCCCCAAACTTCACCTCCAAAGTAAGGGTTCCTCCTTTCTTTAATTTCTATGGAATTCAAGCAAACCCCCCCCCCCCCCCCCCCCCCTTTACATGTTCAGGGCTCTTCTCTGTAAAACTCCCCCGTACAACGTCCCGGTACATGTTCATCCTAGGGTTTCTACCTTTACTCAGTTATGCAGTTTATTCTAGAACTCTATAATGTGGGGTATCAGTGATAAAAATCTTTGCCCATCTTTCCCACTGGGTTGCTTTATTCCCTGTGCTGATGATTGAATGTTTCAGAGAAAATTCTGAAAAATCTAGCAGCACAACAAACTGTACAAATAATACTGTTTACTACAACTGGTGATGATTTGGATACAATTAGGTATGGAATAGAAAATGAAGAATAATATAACCTGCGGTTTTTCTCTGACAATTTCCTTATTATCGACAGGTTGGATGGTTCTTTGCTACAGACCTACAGACTCTCTGTTCAAAAAAAATTGATATTGAGGCCATAGTGCCAAATGCACTTTATTTACAGCTGTGCTTATTAAAACCTGTAACAATCATTCCATATGAGAAAACACAATTGAAGTTATTGTAAAGGGAATATTTGTTACCTTGGTAACAAAGAATATCTGTAATACTATTGTGCATTTTATTTTCAATGAAGAATTGAATCCTTTTCAATTATTGGGTGGGATGGGAAAGTAGTAAACAAGGTTATAAATCTCTGGAATTTGCTTCATGGTAATAGTACATTAAGCAGGCAACAAGTATTCTCCATGCACTGAAGTAGAACTACTTTGACTCACTGCTTTATAATTATATGAGGATAATTAATACAACAGGAGAAAGAAATTCTCTACTCAGCACAAGTGCCACTCTTTGCCTTAGCTAATTGCATATACACTAGGTTAGCTGAGCCAGGCAGATCTCCCATTGTGCTTGGAATTGACATGCATGTGTACAAATGGTAGTAATTTACAAGGCAAAGTTGGTGTTGAAGATGATAAATGTTCTCTGAGGGTTATGTAAATTGAGCTGTTCACTGTTGTTATTTTTTAGTTCAAATATCTCTTAAATAATAAAAACTGGAGAAAAAAAAACAAAAAAGCCACCTCTAAAATATTTTATTAAAATCTCGTGTTATCAGTATCAACAAGATGCAAACCTGTGCTATTTTAGTATATCACTCTCTCCTGAGAAGTTAACAAAAAGCTACATTATGACAATGAATGATTGCTTGCATTTAGAAGAATGCATTTATTTTAATTTTATTTTATGTATATTTATGTAGAATACATATGTTATGTCCTAATATTGTCCAGATTAAAAGAAGAACATAAAATTCACAGAATCACAGAATCGCAGAATGACCTGGGTTGGAAGGGACCTTAAGGATCATGAAGTTCCAACGCCCAAATTCTGATTTTATCTTCCTGTTCTAGTTTCAGATACGTTTGTTGGTAAGTTATATACATATGTATATATGCTATTATAAATATATATATTATTTTATATTTATAATATGTATGCAAATATGTATTGCTTATGATGAGAATGTTTATATATACTGCAGTGATTTTAGGAACACTATGGTGATGTGTGTTGTAATAGGCATGCACGAACACTCGGGATGTAACGCGATAGACCCTCCCCTGCTTGGTTATGCATATGTAAAAGGGGTTATGCCTATGTAAAAGGGGTGTAGATTAAGTAGATAGCAGCTTATTTAAACCGCTAATACGCATAATAAAATGCCATTTAGCTATTCACCATGTTGGTGTGAACGTGTAGTTAAATGGGCCCCGGCTGGACCAGGTCGGATTCGTGGAGGCTTAATGCTAGAATCCTGACGTGAAATGAACTACAAGTAACAGATGTGAAAAAAAGTATTTCAGAGTTTACAAAGATGTAACAGCAATGCATCAGTATTTCATGGATGTTGCTACTAAATACTGCAGATTCTTACTCTGGTCCTTTAAAAATTTATTTGTGAATATGGAATTTTATTGAGTAGTTCATGACATAATTTCTAGGAACAGCATACATGAGCACCATTGGACCATCCTTACTTGATGACATCCAAGCAATAATAATAGAGGTTTTAAGAACTTCACGTTCATATGACTGCATTTTTTAATGTAAACTAATTTGATAGTATAATAACAATAATTTTTCTGTCACATGACTTTGTCTACAATCTTGAAAGGAACTCAAATTTATTCTTAGTATACATTACAAACATCAGAATGATCAGAAATCAGATTCTAAATATTAAAGTTGTTACTGTTCAGTAATGCTGTTCTGAAGACTGAAGGGAAATTAGATGCAGAAATCACTCCAGAAAAAGCATCTTTTCATTTTTCAAGTTCTGAAACCATTGAGAGGACTGAAGCATGTCCACTCATATTAGCATCTCAAGTAGGAGGAAAGGCTTGGCAACTTTAAGATGTAAAGACTTAAGAAGAATATGTGAAATTAGATATAGATACGGATCTGGAAGGCAAGTATTAAGCATTAAAATAATGATATGGAACTTTCTACTTCATAAACAGAAAAAACATATATTTTTCCTATGTACAGGTTTCTAAAAAAAAATATGCCCATTTGTTATCTTTTAGAAAAGTAAGTATATCAAGAGCATCAGTACTGAAAATAAAATTGGCAAATTACTCTGGGAGGACTTTTGAAGTACATTACTTTGTAATCTGGGAGCATAATAATAAATATATATGTTTACGAAAAAGAAATGAAATGCATCAAAAAACATGACCTATCACATAGTGAAAGACAGAAATCTTAGATTTTAAAGGATTGCCAGAATGTATAGTTGTCTGTGGCATGCTGGAATTTTTGAAGATGAGAGTCTTCAACATGAGAGTCAGTTGAAGTAATAATTGCATTTTAAATCTAATTCCACTATACCTAGAACCAGCAAGGCATATATAACTGCCTCTTTCTTGCTCTCTATCATTCTGAATATCATCATTTAGTGTCAAGGAAATATGATCATTGCAATTTTCAGCAGCAGAAAGCTGTCAGATTTGCTGGATTATAGGCACAGTTCCTATTTTATGTTAATCTTGCAATGGATTTTAACAGTATGAAGAGCACAAGACAAGTGGCAGGCTTATTACAAACAACAACAAAAAAAGAATGTATAGAGAAAGGGAGGAGACTAACAATTTCTCAGAATTTGTACACTGGTCACTCCTAAAGTAATGCTCCCTATTTCTTTCCATGGAAACTACTTTAGATATGAAGAGCACAGTAACATTATTTAATAGAAAACATTTTCAGCTACAAATCACAAGTATAGTCATCCGCATTAACCAGTCTGTGCAGATGACCTTGTTGAGATACTCTGCATTTCATCATGAAATGTTCAAAGCCATCTGGAATGTGTACTGCCCTTCATACTACTTTTGTCACTGCTGAAATGTGCCATCCACTGCTTCACATCCACTTCTTGGTCTCCATAAACATTCAACAAGCATCAATAATTGTAAGTATGTGAAATATTTTTCATTTTGGAGGAATTCAATTCCACCCCTCTGCCTCACATGCACTTCCATGTCAGGGACCATTCTGTCAGACTGACCCTCTGCTGCCATCTTTTAAACATCAGTGAAATGTAATGGAATAACTGAGCAAAAGTTCAGCTTCTACTGCCATACAATTAGTATCCACACATAACATTGTGGGACAGCATCATAAAATAGGAGACATTACTTTCAGAACAACCTTCATATGATTAGATTTCTCTTATAAACTAAGTAAGTGTACTTTTATTTATTTATTTATTATTATTAACCACAATACAATATTATTTTTATATTTTTTTTTACAAAAACTTCCCACAAGAAAAACTGAAGACATGAATATCCATAAATTTACATTCTAAAAATTAGAACTGAATCCATATTGAATAGTAAAAAAAGAATAAACAACAGTTTTGACCGTACTTCTATTGTCAATAATGAAAGCCAGAAGTAAAGAGAAAATATTCAAATAGTTTTATTCTCTTTACAACAATCCTTTATCCTTGTCCTTAAGGAATAAAAAAACGAGCCTCCTCAGTTTGTTTTCCATGAAATTACACTCCAGACTTTTCAAATGCATTTCTTTCAGGGCTGTTCTCTTGAAGTGGTAATTTCATTCTCCAAGTAGTATTCATCTGATTCTGCCTCTGCAAAATTTTTCAAGATGAGCATATTTCCCGTGAACAGATTTAAAATCACTAATGCTGCTTTATCTGTTTGAAGTGGCCTCCTCTGTTATCAGCATTCACCGAATAGGGTGGCCCAAGCTGTAGTATTTTTCAGTTACCACCCTGTTTTCATTCCATTCTCATAAGAGTGCTACACTTCTCTGTTTCAACAATACAACAGAAGATGCCTCTGGGCAGTTAAAACAAAACAAAACAAAACAAACAAACAAACAAAAAATAGAAATAACTCCAGGCTGAGGTCAAAAACCATAAAAATAATCTATTTTACTTACGTGCATCTCTGTGTAGATCATACAAATGAGTCATCAGATTAATCACAGAAGGAAGCTTTCAGGCTCTGCCAGTATTTTTCTGATTGAATTTCAGCTGAAAATACAATTGGTTTCGGGTATCCAAACACAATGTATAGAGAGGATTTCATAACTTAAACCAATGTCTTTGTCTGGTTTATGGTAACATTAAGGTTGATCTCAAATTTCTGAAGGTAATGACTAAATTAGGAGTGTTGCTCTGCATTCTTAAAAATTTTTGGACTTGTCTTTTATCACTAGGAAGAAATATGCCCCTAACTTCACTGTAACAAAAATTGAGAAGAAACGAAAATGCATTTTATGACTTTCTACCATCCATCCAACCATTTTTGTTCCACAATTTTTTGTTGTTTATGTTGTTTTGGTTTTTTTTTAACCATTTTTTCTTGTTCTCTATGTTTCATAGTCCTCTCTTTTAACTGTTTATATTCTGTTTTCATCAAATGACCTTTTCACAAAGGTCCTTTCTTGCTATTTATGCCACGTGCTTCTTATTTTGGGCAACAGTTCTGCGTAGTAGTCAATGCAGCTCATTAGGAAGGCAACACCAGCTTTTTGTTCAATACAAGGTTTCCAACTATGGGTGGAAATATTTGGTCACATAAGGAAGAGTTTAGGTATGGCTAATTTACGACTGGAGGAACTCTTTAGCAGTATGTGGCAGATTAATTCTTAATTTACCAAGTAGTATTGAAATACCATTCAAAGGGTAGTGCAAAGGTATATAATGGCATATGGATAGTGGGCTTTCTTGTTTGCTTGTTTTTACTGTTTGTTATCACTGTTGCTTTCCTCACAATTTCATGTTTGTTTTTTGTTTGTTTGTTTTGTTTTGTTTGGGTCTTTAATTATTTTCTTCTTTGTCTGTTATTGCTTTCATGGTATTGTCTTGCACTTGAGTTAGTTCAGAATTCATCCCTTCATAAGTGAACCTGTGATTATTTTTGTTCATGTGTGTCATCTGTTTTAGGAGAATTAAGTTTAAGGTCAGAAGGATGACACAGTATAACATCTAACTAAGTTAAAATTCTTTGCATTTCTGTGTTGTCACTGGAGAAATGTGAATACTTGCAAAGGGAATTTATTCATGTTAAAAGATAAATAAATAAATAAAATGGAATAATTCCCATAAGGCAAAATACATTTCTTAAAATGTCCAGCATTTATTTGTTGTATATGACTGTTTGATATATATCTATTTGATGTATATATTTTTCTACTTTATTCTTCAAATCTGCAAATATAGTTGTCTGACTGGTTCAGGCCCTTTCCTGAAAAAATAATATTTTTAATTTATTTTTTGTGTTCCCTGTATGCAAAAAAACCAAACCAAACCAAAACACATAAGAAACTGAGGGGAAAAAAAGGGGAAAGGGCAAGGCAGATTATTTTATTATTATCTTTTTATTATTATTATTATTTTTCCCAAATGACAGATCTGCTTAGAATTGCTCTCTGACTTCGGTCTTTCATTCATATGCCTGCATGGGCTCCTTAAATATGCAAATAACATTTTTGGGTGAAGATAGTATCAAAAAGACTAGCGAAGAAGGTTTATAATCCTCTTTTTCCACATTTTCACTTTCTTTATTCTTGTTACAGTTATGTACTATAATTTACCACATTAAAATAAAAAGCTTTTTTTTCTGTTTTATGTAGAATTCTACAGACTTGCACAAGAAGAGAAAGAGTGAATTGTAGAGGAGAAATGAGAAAAAGAAACCAATGAATAGAAGGTTAAACAGATTTTCTTAATATTTATCAGAAAAGAAACACAACATTTCAGTTAACTGAAAATATTTACTGTACAAATGTTCCAGATTTTTACTTTTGGCCCAATAAAAGACATGCAGTTTGTTTTCCTTACAGGTATCTTACTGAAAAGTTCAATATTAAGTCATATATAATAAATATAATGCTATGAGACATACATGTCTCAACATCCAATTAGCTGATGAAAGCTGAACAGTAGAGAGTGATGCAACCACAAATACAGTTATGCACCTCAGTAAGTTGTAAAATTTCAATGCACAGTATATAACACAGAAAGCTTTGTTTAGATAGTAAAGCACAAGTATAATTATGTTTTCATTCCTATTTTTAATTTATTTTCTTGTAGAATTTTTCTTTGCCTGTCGTTATTGCTTTTCTTTCTATATCCAATATCAGTTTTTTACTTGAACAAGAATCTTTCACACTACAAATTAATTTTCCTGTCTTGTTCAAATATGCATTAGGAAGTAATTTAATATGGAAGGATAGCAGGCTACTTCATTTCTGTAATCCTATTTAAAAGGTAAAAAACTGATGATTCTGTGAAATTAAAATCAAGCTCTTGGGTTTGAACTATTATGGTAGCAACCTTTGAACAAACTGCCATATGTACACTGCCCCTCAGCCCACATGACCAAATAGGTTGTTAAATCATTTAGAAGTATACCATAAGATCCTGGAAGCAGTAGTTTTAACATAGAAAATACAAAAATTATTAGGAAGATTAACAGGCAACATTTAGACAATATGATGTCAACAACCCTTCCTTTCTCCTCTTTTTTCCTACTCACTTTAGTCTTTTGCCATTTGCAGAAGAAAGACAGCATAACTGCTGAGGAAGTTCTCTACCTGCCTGTTTTTAATCTATACTTACTTAATGTGGGATAAATAAGTGTGGTGATCTTATCTTCCTCAGACTGAAATCTTTTAAGATTTACTACTGAATTGAACAAGATGAAATACTGTTCTAACAGTATCTTGGTATGTCTGCTCAATAAGTTTTTACTTTTCGCTGTACCATCTGCTAATCTTTTCTTCGTGCCTGTCTGCTGTCTGTCTGTTAGACTGTCTGTCTGACAGCTGTAAATATGCAAATGAGCACAGGGGAAAAAAAAAGAAAAAAAAAAAAAGAAAAGAAGAAGAAAAAAAAAGAAGAAGAAGAAAAAAAAAAGAAGAAGAAAAAAAAAAAGAAGAAGAAGAAAAAAATGGATTTTTTCCATGAAAAACAAATGATAATTGGATGTGCATCTGTGCAGAATAAGATCTATTTGCTCCCTCATAAAGGATGTGATTCAAGTGGCTTGGTTGACTCAATCACTCTATATGAAAAGTGCCATGGAATCACTTCCCTTTGGTACTTTATTACTGACTGTCTTAGATATTTGTCATAGATCTTGGAGCTGAATAAAGTTCTTCCAGAGAAAAGTCATCTACATGAGCAGGAGATAATAATCCTAAGTAGTCTATGAACTGATGCTCTCATTCATTAATGAAGAACTGCAAATGCGAAATTTTAAAAGCCCATGAAGTACTGTTCAGATCAGAGATTTGATCCAAAACAGACATATACTGTTCTGGTTACTCCAAACGTACATTACTGCCTACAGGAACACAACACATTGCTTCACATCCTATGACAAATCAAGTAATAGGTAATAATAGGTAACAGGTAACAGGTAACAGGTAATAGGTAATAGTCTCGTGCATGTTGGAAGGGACCTTAGAGATCATCGAGTCCAACCCCCGGGATTCGAGCCTCTGTGTAGCAGAGAGGCACTTCTACCACTTGCGCCACAGGGGAGATTCGAACCTTGGCCCTCCGGTGTTGCAACGCAGCATTCCTACCACTGCACCACCGGGGCACACACATAGCAATAGATTATTGTTAAAAAATATGTGTCACTTTGATCTGCATATCATTTTAATTACTTTAAAATTGCATCTTGCTTCTAGTTACAGTAATATCCACTGATTTCAATAATACTAAAGACTAAATGTTATTCTCATGTTCTCACAAGGACCACTGCTGTATAAATGTATGTTCATAATTTCTGAGTGACTCTGAATCCTTCCATAGTTAACTTGTGCTGAATCCAGGCTTTTTTTTTTTTTTTTTGCTTTTTTTTTAATACAGGACAGAAGGATATCATAGCCCTTTTTTTGAAGAAGGAATTCACAGACAGCATAGGTCATTGCTATAAGCTCTACCCATCTGGTAATGAGAAATTTTCTTGAGGGTCTGCAAGAATCACAGAAGAAATTAGAAGTTTTAGAGTTTTAGATAAATGCAATTAAGTGACAGTGGAACTGAACATTCTTGATCTAACCCAATGTTAAACCTGCTGCTCATTTTACCTCCACATTATACTTGATTCTTCTAAGAACATAAATTACCTGTTTACATATATTTAGGACTAATCTAAAGCCTTTTACTTACTCTTTCAGTCTTGTCTCATCTGGATTTGTCTTCTCTGTGGGATCTTGGAAAGTCTGTGGAAAGAAATCTGGCATATTGTCCTGTACAACTGACAAATCTCAGAGCCAGCTGTTGTACTCTCTGAGTCCTACTGAGGCTTGCGTCAAATTGTGTAATATACGCACCTTTTAGTGCTAACTCTATTAGCATTTCCTTTGGTTGTCATATAGTTATCAACTTTTTTGCTTCCACACCCACTAAAAAAAAAAAAAAAAAAAAAAGCCAGCTGCCTGATAGATGTATTCATTTTCTTCCCTGGGGAAAAGCAGATGAATTACCCAGGAATTTTACACATACCAAGCAAACAAGGCAGCCCAAAAGTTTCCCATTTGTGTTTACATGTGATCGAGATATACAGTTAAAAATACACGTATAAATAACAGAAGCATTTGCAAATTCTGCATTTTCAAGATGAAGGTATTATTCTGTGTCTTCTATTGCCAAGTTGTCTGTAAAGTAATTTTTAACTAATTGCCAGTTGAGTTATATATTTTCAGTACCATATTTTAGTGTGATATTAAAATTCCACATTAGCTTTTTGCATTTTAGGGAATTTTCATTCCCTTGGCAGTTACCATAATATTTACTTGATATCAAATATGGTATACCTGTGTTCATTCTTCTGAATAATAGCCATCTAGATGTAATAGGTTATTATTGCCATTGTTGTTCTTATTATTGCACCTTTTAAGTTAAATCATTAGAACTTTATTTGGACTTGGATATACAAGAATTCCCACATGTTCAAATAGAGTCCATTAGTTAACTATCTGTATTTTCTGCTGTGTTGTTTTTTTTGTTTGTTTATTTCCTTTTTGCTGTTGCTGTTTTTTGGTGTTTTTTTTTGTTTTCAGGAAAAGCAACAAAAAGAAACCTCTTGAAATATTTGTGTCAAGTTAAAGAGATAAGAAATCACTGATATGATTGTTGTCTCTACTGTCACTTTGGGAACATCTAATACTACAACATAAACATGAATATTCTTACAAGTGAACAGTGAGGCTTTTTCCAGCAAGAGACAGAAAGATTCCCCACAGGTTGCTTTGCTGAGGATAACCTACTTGCTTTGTACAAAAGAATACTGCTCTCTAGTGGAATATGGAAAAAATTCTATGACCTCACCAGTTACCTTTCTCTGCATTCTTACCTGTTTTCAGATGAAAGACAGCTTAACTTCATCCTAGAATTATGACATGTTATATAGCTACAGTTATTGCAAGACAATACTGTGATGTGGCCTTCCTTTTGTAATCAAGTAAAGGAAATTTCCTTTCTTCTTTCTTTTTTTTTCCCTTCCTTCCTTCCTTCCTTCCTTCCTTCCTTCCTTCCTTCCTTCCTTCCTTCCTTCCTTCCTTCCTTCCTTCCTTCCTTCCTTCCTTCCTTCCTTCCTTCCTTCCTTCCTTCCTTCCTTCCTTCCTTCCTTCCTTCCTTCCTTCCTTCCTTCCTTCCTTCCTTCCTTCCTTCCTTCCTTCCTTCCTTCCTTCCTTCCTTCCTTCCTTCCTTCCTTCCTTCCTTCCTTCCTTCCTTCCTTCCTTCCTTCCTTTCTTTTCTTTCTTTCTTTCTTTCTTTCTTTCTTTCTTTCTTTCTTTCTTTCTTTCTTTCTTTCTTTCTTTCTTTCTTTCTTTCTTTCTTTCTTTCTTTCTTTCTTTCTTTCTTTCTTTCTTTCTTTCTTTCTTTCTTTCTTTCTTTCTTTCTTTCTTTCTTTCTTTCTTTCTTTCTTTCTTTCTTTCTTTCTTTCTTTCTTTCTTTCTTTCTTTCTTTCTTTCTTTCTTTCTTTCTTTCTTTCTTTCTTTCTTTCTTTCTTTCTTTCTTTCTTTCTTTCTTTCTTTCTTTCTTTCTTTCTTTCTTTCTTTCTTTCTTTCTTTCTTTCTTTCTTTCTTTCTTTCTTTCCCCTTCAAAGCCCTCTTGTAAATCAAATCCTGTCATTTTTACCACGTGCTTTTCCTGCTGTCTATATCAAGAGGGTGGAATTAATAAATATTTAATTTATAGAGGAACTCATGTTAATTTCACTGACATAAGGTTAATTTGGGAGTGATTAATAGCTGCATTTATACTGATGAAAATTTTAATGATTCTTCTCTCAGGAATTTATAGTGCTAATACTTGTATTCAGGGTTTGCTTTTATGCTTTTGTCATTGCCTCCTTTGGAGTTGGAAGTGTTTGCGGGAGCAGAAATTGAGTTGTACAAATTGTTCAATACATTGCTGTCTGTCTCACTGGGGGGGGGTGGGGGGGGGACACTATGAAAACACATAATCACACACCAAATGTTGTGCTTTGAGTTTCCTTCCTCCAGGGCTAGTTGTAGATCTGTCATCTGTTTGGCTAGACTTGATGGGATCAGGGCACCTTTGACAGCTTTAATCGCTATCACTACTCACAGCAAGCCTGCAAGCTAGTGAATTGACATGCTGGACATACTTAAAATGGGTATGTAGTGCAACACTGAAATGAACCCAGTCTGGATTGTGCTGTAAGTGTTCATTCAAAACAGGAGCACACTGCTTTGAGGTATTACAATGTTAAACATGGAACCAGCTGTTTTCCAAAGATTTATTTTTAATATGCCCTGCCCCTTAGGCAATGGAATGCAACTTAAAACATCATCTACAAAAAAACTGGTTAGTTTTTGCCCAGAGTGAAATAGAGATGGTTATGTTAAGTCTGATAGAGGGATTTTCTGAACTGTAACTTACCAAGGAGCTACTTAAGGCACTCAAATTTCAGACTGTGAGCACCAGTATTTGGAAATATTAGATATGTAATAAATTTGAATCTGTGACAAACTGTGATTTTAAAAAATGACAAACAAACAAACAAACAATAACAACAAAACAAGCACAAACAAACCTCTTGAGCATTAGAGGAAATGAAATGAAGATTAAATTGATACAAGTGGACCTTAGTGGTTTTTCTCAATGTTCTGCAGAGTATCTTCAAAATACATTTGATCGTACAGCAGTTTAGAAATTTGGAGGATTTAGCAAATCAGAGCAATTATACTTAAGCCAGTAATGAGGAACTCAAAGCATTTCAAAATTTTCCCGCTTTAGACTGTTTATTAAACATTAACAAATTTGGTAATATTTCTTAACTGGTAAATCTTCTAAATAAGAACAATTTCCTACAAAATTTTATTGTTCATTGTGGCATCTTTCACACAGGGAAATTTGCTGTCTTTGTAAGATTTTAAATTCATAAATTTGTTTCCATCACCAAGCCTTTCTATTGCCACAACAATGCTGAAATTATTATTTTTTTTTTACTTAGCTGCCTTTAAAAAAATAGTTAATTAAAAAAAAAAAGAAAAGAAAAAAATAATTTGAAAAAACATATATTGCTATCCTTTACTAGCAAGGAAACTATGGTAAAAAAAAAAAAAAAAAAAAAGTGAAGATGACTCTTTAAAACTACCTAAGATTTATTTTGGTGTGGGGAGCAGAATCAAGATCTCTTGCCTCTTACTCTTGTGCATTAACCAAAATGTTTTGCTTCCTTCTCTGGAGCATTTAGTCTCTCATTTCCGCTGGTAATGGAAAGTTTTCCTAGGGGTGGGAGGAAAGGCTATAAAAGGAGAGTACAAATCAAGCCATCTGGAAGAGAGGAAAATAGAAGACTAAATCATCTACAAAATCCGATAACGCGAAATAGAACAAGTAGTGAGCTATGTCTAGCATGCAACTGTTTTAATGCATACTGAAATTCATAGAGCAGACTGCTTTTTGGTAGTACTTGGATGTCTTTAACACTCAATTTGCAGGTTTTTATTCACGTGGATTTGTTCACATGGCACAACCATGATGATTTCCAAGTTATATTTTAAAGTTTTCATTGTGTAACATGCAGATATAATTCAGAAAGTATATGGGTTGCTTCTGGACAAGATATATATTCTCTGTTATTAGAATTGGAAGTGTGCTTTCCTGTAGTATGATAGACATGTTTCCTTCTGAAAAGAATAGGAAACGTTGATACTTTTTTATTGGTTTAGTAATTAGCATTAATTAATAAGGATGAATGTTTACAAAGCACATTAAATGTAGCATACTCTATTTAAGTGATGGATAATATTGTTATTGATTTAGAACACCTTTCACAAATGTAGAAGCTTTATGGAACAGAGCACTGTAACAAGCAGTATAGCACACATGGGTTTTTTGTTATCCATTTGGATTTTGTATAAATTGAATTATTTGGATAAAGGACAAAATAATTTGAGAGAAATGGGTTTTCAAGTCAAGATTCAAAGGAATTCATGGAACTGGTTGTTCAGCTTTTATCCTAGAGAGTAAAACACAATCAGAAACTGATGATAAAAGCCATGTTCCCCAGAACAGCACATAGAAAATATGATAAAGATATATATCAGAAATCTGAGATTAAGTTCACAGAATCATTAGGTTTTTGAATATTCTGAGTTGGAGGGACCCACAATGGTCACTGAATCCAACTCCTGACTCTGCAGCTGACTACCTAAAAATTAAATGATATGTCTAAAAATATTGTCCAAAAGGTCAGTCTGAGGGTGACAGAGCACTGGAACCAGATGCCCAGAGACACTGTGGACTATCCCTCTTGAGAGATCTTCAGAAACCTGACTGGATGCTTTCTAGTGCATTCTACTTTAAGGAACTCGGCTTAACAGACAGGTAGAACTAGATGATCTCCAGAGGTCCTTTCCAACCTCTCTGAGATTTTATTCTCTAAAATGCTTCATGAACTCTGGCAGCTGACTGCCAAGGGGAGCCAGTTCCATATCCACCATCCTCTGGTGAAGAAACTTACCCTTAACCCCAGCTTGACCCTCCCCCTGACACAGATCCATGCTATTCCTTCAGGTCCTGTCATCAGGGAGCAGAGCTCAGTACTGGCCGTCCATTCTTCTCATGAAGAAGTTGTAGGCCATCATGAGGCCTCCCCTTAGCCTCCTCTTTCATATAGTTGCTTAGTGATCATTTTGAGTATGATGCTAACAAATTAAATATAAAGAATGAAAAAGAACTGAATACTACATAAATATCTGACTGGATAATTTATCTAGTCTTATATCTTAGAGAGTCATTGATTTCACATTCAGATATTCAGTTTCAGACAGATTGGATGCTTTCAAAAGGTACACTTAGCATTCTTGAATGTGTCCAGGCCACAAAAGCAAAATTAGGTCATGTAGTAAATACAGTGGAAACAGCAAGTTCTTTATCAAGAGGTAGTTTTCCTGCCCCCTCAAGGTATCACTATAATTTTTTTGCTTTTACTGGCATTGAATCAGAAACTCCTTCCAGGTTTTAAACATCATCCTCAAAGGGGACAAGGACAAGAATAGGCAAGAAAGATGAAAGGAAAACAATAAATGAAGTGATAAAACAATACAGAAATCAGATATTAACTTTGCTACTCCTGACATTTCAAGACAAGGAAAAACATGCAGATAAACATTGTGATTAGTTATATTAGTTATATAGATTAATATATTGTAATTTACAAGTAGTAAGCAATTTTCAGGTGTATCAGATTAAAAGGAATTAGTTGCACTCTGATTTGTAAGAATGATAAAAGCTTTTGGTGCTTTCTCCTTTTTGTCTGTTAAGATAGGAGATACTGTTTAATTGGAAACATTATATCATGTTTATAGACAGAAAGCATCTAACTTTTGGTTTATTTCTTACAGGGAAAAAAAACAAAAAAGTACAATTTTGGTACTTTGGACAATTTTTTTCCCACAGAAAACTCCAGAAATATCCGTCAGTGGAATCTGAATTTGACTTCTAGGAGAGGCATAACCATGCTGCTCAGTCTTTCTAAAAACATAGATCTGCAATGAAGGACATGACTGGGGCTTTGGGGATTCACATGATACACATGCTTGATAGCTCAAAAAAAAAAAAAAAAAAAAAAAAATTAAAAAAAAACCCCAAAACTGAATAAATGTTATCCGTTCAATTATGGATTTTAATTTTTCTTATAACTAATTAAAAAAGTTAACAATTCATTTGAAAGGAGATATAGCAGAGGAAGTCTCTCTCTTTTTTTTTTTCTTTCTTTCCTGTTGTCACAGATTTTGCAGCTGACTCTGAAGAGATTCGTTCACCAAAACTAATCCCAGAAGTCTTCTATTTGTCAAATTATCTCTTACCTGAGGGACAGTTTGATCTAAAAACTAAGATATTTAATGAGAAATTGAGAGTAACATTTACAGACAATGTTAAATCCTGATCTATTCCTTAACTTAGGTAGTAGAATGGGAAAAACAGGGAAAGTTAACAACAGCTTTCTGTGTGCATCTGAATCATCCTACAAATCATCCTCTCTAACAGATGTGCTCAAATATTGTAAAGTTGTGTGTACTTCTTTCATGTAACTGTCTATTCCATACATATTACCTAAGCCTATCTATTAGTGTGTCAGCAAAAGTAAACATCTTCGGGACCGTACTACTGCAACACTGTGATCTTTTACGGCAGTATCAGATGCCTCATGTTGTCCAGATTCCTGTTTCATTGTGTGTTCTCTTTCCCAGCTCTACCAAGCACATTCCAGTTTAGCCTCTAAAGTTGATACTGAGGTATGCTTTGAAGTGAAATCTTTACAAAACGGTCAGATTGACATTTTGGGTTGCAGTTACATGAATATTGATTTTCAAGCTCAACAATATGGTCTGTTTCTTTGATTTTCTTACTTGGACAACTGGGGACTTTGTTGAAGATTATACAAATATGCTACTCATTCTAGTATTTCTAAAATCTTGCAAGCCTAGGATAAAAATGTGTGAGTTGACACCTGTGACACTGGTATTTCTGAACTACTTCAACAACTTGACAGATGATCTGCACTGCTGACATTGAAATATATTTTATACAATTTCAATAAATTTAAGACCGAGAGATTTGAAACACTCAAGGTTAAGAATGTAGTATGATGATCTAGCTGTTGCTAAGTTTTTACACAACTATGGCGTCATCATAATTTCCAGTACACCTTCAATCCTGATTCAATTCTGTTCCAGGAATTTATTGTTCCTGAGCACTAGAAAAAATGTATCTTGAAAGCAAGCAAACATATCTTAGAAAGCAGATGTTTGCTGGTTGGGAAGTAACTTTAAATAACTGTAAAAATACCTTTGTTTCATATTCGTCTTTGTTTTTCAACAGTGGATACTTTGATAAGTAACTACTCTGTAGAAATAGAATTATTGTCTCAAATCTGTCTATATAATTCAAACTTACAGTGATGAGAATGCAATGCTAGCAATAAAAATAAGATGCAGACATTTAAGGAATTCTTTTCATGTAGTCTAATGACAAGCAGAATACTCAGGGCACTGGTATGGAATTAAGAACATTAATCCTCTTCCTGGATTTGCAAACAAGTTACAAACACTGAGCAAATTACTGAACCGTCAGCACATCCCATCTATTAAATTGGAATATTTCACATCTTTTGTAGCTTACTTTGAGATCTACAATGGTAAAGAGCAATGAAAGACATTGACAATCATACTTCATTAAAATAGGATACGTGTTTTAAATGTTCCTATTATTATGAACATTTTTCTTCCTAAGCAAAATGTGACTTTTCTTGTCTCTGCTCCTTAAAAACAGGCATTTTTGTTTTCCTGTAAACTTATAGCCTAATTTTAAACTGATGAAAATTCATTTTCCCTTACAAAAATCCTTAAGCTAGGATTGCTACAAAAATGCACACTTCAATGCCAGTTCCAGATATATGTACTAATTAATTGGTTAAATATTCACTTCTTAATCTTTTACCATTGTAAAAAAAGGAGAACATTAAAAATGGCTGCTTTGCAGTGATTCATTCTTTCTCTTCAGAGCACTACATTTTATTAAGTTCAGATTCTGTTGTTAAAAATTACAAAAAACTGATTACAGTTGTCTTCTTCAACTATGCATAAAGGAATATTAGGATTGAGATTTATTTCATTGCAGCACTGAAGGAAAGGGTGAACTGAAGAAACTTTTCATACTGTAAAGTTCAGTCATCCATGCAGGGCTGAAGGTGATGTACAGCTGATACACTATTTCCATGTTGAAAAAGAGTGAGAGTATAATCTCTATTGTTTAGGCTGTTAAATAAAGTACATCCATTCTTCGTACCTGATTACTCATTGCCAAGTCATGTTCTTCCTTATAGTTGCAGTCTGTATCTCCTCAGCCATATTTTGCATTTTCCTGCCATGCCCTTGTCACATTCTGTATAAATATATCCACCTATTTTCTGCACTTCCTGAGATCTGCCCTTTGATGTGAATGCAGGAATCTGGTGAAAATGAGTTTTCTAATATCCTGAGATATATAATATGAGATATATGCTGAGATGATAGTGCCATACTCAAAATCAGTTTTGTCTGATTTCCTGATGAACTAAAAAATATATGCTTTGTCTACTTCAAGATAAAAAAATTTTCCAGCTGGAGTTTGGACAGCAACTTCCAATTCTCTGACAGTTTCTATTAAGAAAACCTTAGAAGTTTAGAAGGTATGTACTGAACTTGTCAAGACATTCCGACAGCAGACAGTAGTGACAGAGTTCTCAAATGCATTGTTAAGAAACAGTCTAATTTGGATTTTAACCACTAAGTCTTTTCAACTGCATTCCCAGTGAAGAATGAAGAACAAGGAGTTACAGAAGATTTAGGAGTAAAGCTGTCAGAGATGTTCCATACCTTCCCTCTGTACCAGTAGAAACACTAACCAAATATGTATCACAAAACTGATTTAAAAAATATCACACATTATTTTAAACTTTCTGTGAGCTTTTTGGACACTGAAAATTACAGTTTGTCAGCAACACAGGAGTATTGTGGATTTCTCTTCCACAGCAAATATGTTAACATATTATTCTGCAAAATAACACAAGCCCAAGATTAATAAGTAAGTAGGGAAACTTACATGCCTGCTTAATAATAATTTAAAAAAAAAAAAAAAAAAAAAAAAAAGCATGCATTCACAGGCACATATGCAAGTATCTGAGGCCCTGGAGTCTGTCCAAAGAAAGGCAACAAAGCTGATGAAACATTTTGAGCATAAGTTTTACTGGGAGCAGTTGAGCAAATTTGGATGGTTGAATTTGGAGAAAAGGAAAACCTTACTGCCCTCTACAACTACTAGAAAGAAGGCTACAGCAAGGCAGAGGACATCCTCTTCTCCAGTGTAACTAGCAGTAGTAAAAGTGCTTAAATCACTTTAAGGGAGATTCAGACTGAATACTGGAAAAAATATATATATTTTCACAGAAGGCAGGAAGATGGTAAAGTCATCCTCCTTGGAGGTTTTCAAGAAAATGGTAGGTGTTGCACTGAGTGACATCATTTAGTGGGCATGGTAATGATGGGTTGAAGGCTGGATTAATGATACTATGAGTCTGTGAAACTAATGCTTCCGTGAAAACTACAACACATACAAAGAGTACAGTGCTATTTGACAGTTTCTCTACTAACACTTTTTTTAAATAGTCACCACCAATAGACATATATTGTTTCCAGCAATGAACAAGAGCCTGTATACCACACCTGTAAACATCTTTAACAGTAGAGATGAATCACTGCCACTGCTGCCAGTGTTGGAACACACTACCCACCACTTTTTGGTCTCCATAAATGTTTGTCAAATACTGATAAATGTCAATGAGTGTGTTTTTTTCTTTGGTTGGGTTTTTTTTTTTGTTTGTTTGTTTGTTTTGTTTTGTTTTCCCACACTGAGAAATTCGGTGACACACATCTGCTTCATACAAACTTCCATGTCAGACACCATTTTGTCAGACAGCCCCTTCACTGCCATGTGGTACACAGCAACAAAATGTAATGGAATATTGTCCAGGGCCTTATGTGGGCCCTGACACTTGGATTGGACTTGCATGATATAGGTGATTAATGCATCATAAGTGCACCTAAGATGGAAAACTGTGGAATTGGCTTGTCATAGCTCACTAACAGGAGAGATGTTTCCATGGAGGTTCCACTTTTCCTGACTCTCAGTGATGGAAGGATGCTGGAAGTGAAGAGCAGAAGGTGAACAAACTCATAGTTCTGAAATACTGATTTGTATACAAAAAAACTATACTCTGTGTAGGGAGGATGAATGCTTGCATAACTAAGCAGAACTGAGGATGGATGTAAACACTTTTGATGAAGTTGAAAAAAAATAACAGAAAAGCAGTTGAAATGAAATGTATGTGATATATATATAAAGAATAATGAAGTAACTAGTGTTCTGCAGCTTACCAGGAAGTGGACAAAATGGTACTTGAACATTCTAAACGCCATATTATCAAGATTTTCAGTGCCACAGTCAAATTAAAAATAACTTGAAAGACTTGCTGGGGTTTAACATTTGAAGTTGGTCCATAGGCACTAAAAATCCTTGCTTTACATACATCTCTTTCAGCATTGTTTTTGTGACCTTCTGATAAAGACACTGTAAATCTGTGTAAGTGTTTTCCCAGCTAAAACATGAAGTGCATGAGGAGGAACAGACAAGTACAAGTTCCAAATTTCTGCCTACGGTTTGCAAATTAAATACAAATATGAACAGCAGGAGGCTGACTTTTAAAATATACAGATGTTGCCACACACTTAGAAAATGTCTCCTCTTCAAATCTCTATACTGGCTTCTCTTCACCTTCTGCAACTAATTTAAACTCCTAACTTTTGATTTATTGTTCCCCTATGGTCTCTTAGCTGTGGTACTGAGGAAAGATGTATGGCCTCTTTCTGGAGGAGGCAACACAGAGGAAGTGTGAATGACACAAAAGTGTGTAGACAGAATAATGTCTAGATTAAATAGACAACTGAAAATGGTGTGATTTCCTATGGATTGGAGTGATTCAGGAAATGTATTCCTCTTTGTATGTAAACTGACCATCTCCAAACCAAACAACCAAACAAAATCTCCAAAACAAACAACCAAAGTGAAGTGGTGGGTTGCTCATTTCAGCATTGGTAACAGCAGCTGTGATTCACCTCTGCTGTTACGTATCTTTATGAGCACAGTATGCAGGGTCTTGTTAATTCCTGGTGAAAAATGCATAGCTGATAGTGGTGACTAAGTTAAAAAATACTGTTATGTAACTGAGAATTTGTTCTATCAACTAGCATTATTGTGCTGTTTGTAGATGTTGTAGTTTTCATGGAAATAAACAGGAGGCATTAGTTTCTGAGCACTGTGAAACACTGATTTATCTGGAAGTTAAGTAACTATTATCTGGAATAATTTGAATTTCTGATCCTCATTTCAGTGTTCTCAGTTTCCTTACACATGAAGGAACAGTTTGGTATTCTCCATCAGGTCAGGGGTCAGGTAGTTCAAAGTATTTAATTTGAAAGGGTTAGGGAGATGGGAGCTGGGCTCAAGAAAACAAACAGAGCAGCAGCAACAACTTATTTTAGTAGCTACAATATCGGAATGCAAAACAACACAAATATAATACAATCTAATTGATACTGAGGCTAATAAATCAAGTAAAATAAGGGAGAGAGAGTGAGTTTTCCAACATGACCTACAAGACTACTTTGAAATTGAAGTCTCCTGGTTTAGAAGTGCACCCACATCCGCTGCCAGGCAGTGAGAGAGAGAGCGAACGTTACTTCCACTACATGTTTTCGTCTTTGACCATGAAGTCCTATGGGACATGTAGTTTTTCTTCTCTCTGCTCCACATGATGTCATGATATAAAATACCAATAGCAAAATTTACAAAACCATGACATGGTAGCATTCTACTACATGCATGGTTTATCTCTTTGATTGTATGAAATATGATTAAAATAATTTCTGCTTTGAGAATGCCTCTTGAACCTGGCAAATCTGCTTCTTGTAAATCAGAGTATTAGGAATATGTGCCTGTGCCATAATGTGTTTTTACTTTGCCTTCTTTAAGGCCTGTCTGGTTTTGGAAAAGCAAACAAACCAAGAAACAAACAATAAAACAGATAACACAGTGGAAGAATAATCTGCTAAGGAAACTTTAGTTATATCAGCCAGTTTACTTGATAGTAAAGCTGATGATTAAGACATTAGTTTGAGTTCAATTGAGATTCAATAGGCCTATTTGACAGGACGGAAAAAAAAAAAAAAAGTACAGGTTTATGAAATGAGATTTAAGGGGAAGCTGCAGAAGAGTTTGGTTAAAAGATGGTGACAATCTCAGTGGTGATCCTTGAACTCTCAGAGATACTGTACTTTGGGTGTGGTATAAGCCTTATAAAGCAAGCCCAGGGAGGTGGTGGAGTTGCCATCCCTGGCAGTATTCAAGCGGTGTCTGGATGAGGAGCTAAGTGATCTGGTTTAGTGGCTTGTGGTAGCAGTGGTAATGGGAAGACAGTTGGACTAGATGATCTTGTAGGTCCTTTCCAACCTTGTGATTCTATGATTCTATGAATAAACTGTTGAGTATTTCATTGTTTTAGAGGAAAGTAAAACTAACTGTATCCCTGTTGGCGCTCCCCTACATGTAGTTAAAGACTTTGTCATGGTAGATAATGTTTAGTTTTTCTGGATATTTCCACTTCTCCCCCTCACTTTTTCTCAACTTTTCTTCCGTTCCCTCCCCAGATCTTAGAACCATGGAAACTAAATTAAAAAATCATATGCTTATTAGGAGAACAGAAGGCAGCTTTTGAAAGTTCTTGAGAGAATTAGTAAATGTATGTTAGGTGTAGAATTAATTAAAGTTAGATGATTAAGTACCTTCAAAAAAATACCAGGTACTCTATGGCTTTTTGTGTTAATTTTGTCAGCACATGATTCCTTATATTTTGTATTTTCAGACGCATGGTTGGTCATTTTAGTTATATATTTTCCAGATTGTTTTGAAGTACAAAACATGTGATAAGAAATACTGCTGCAGGTACATATACAGTGTTGTGTAGAACTGTACAGATTCAGCATGGAATGTCCAAAAAAAAAAAAAAAAAAAAGAGAGAGAGAAGAGACTCTTGAAGATTTTGTAGCCAAAGGCCAAAAATGAGAATGGATTAATTTGATCATAGGCTAAGTCAAAGCTTCTGGTTTACTTAATGACTTCTCCACAAAATCTTTGTCTTCTTCAGGCAAAGCCAAGAATTTACTTTTAAAAATATTATTAGATTTTGTAATCATCCATTCTGCACTCAGTCTTCATTGCTTCTGTTAATGAAAACCTATCTGAACTCCTTTGAATTCTGTCTGGTAAAATTATATTAAATAATTTAGCCCACAAATGAAAGAGACTTGCACTAACCCTGATCAATCTTATAAAGCAGATTATAGCTCACTAGCATGATATCTTCCATTGGCTATTATGAAAGAGTAATGAGCAGCCAGAATAAGAGCATCTTTCCTCACACAAATAGATCTAGAAGAAGACGTGTATGGTTTTAGAAATCCTTTTGACTATGCACAAATTAAGGTCAAGAATAAAACTCCAGCAAATGTTCTGTAGTGAAGCATCAGTACAGAAGCTTTCTATTATGATTCATGCTGTTCACAAATCAAAGGTTCCTTGAATGAACCTTTCTATAGCTCACAATGAGTAAGACACAGATATTGGAGGTTTGAGCATGGCTAGCAGCACTATAAGCTTAAGAGAGGGTGGCTGTAGACACATTTATCAGAGCAGGTTAAAGGCCATTTCATTCAAGTCCAATACTGGCAATCATTTGCTTTTACTTGAAGTAGAAATCAGTCTACAGATTCAAATAGAAATATTTTCCTTTAAAGCCCTAACGGGAGGTCACTTAAAAGAACTTGTCAATATAGTTGATATAGGGTTTTTTTTGTTTGTTTGTTTGTTTTGGTTTGGTTTTTTTGTTTTTTTTTTTTGAGCTTGAGTTTTCAGAAAAAAAGCTACACAAATATTGCATAGTTTACCTTCACATTCTTTATTTCTTAGTGTGTGAAAATCCCTACAGAAGGGATAAGGCAAATTTATAATAATAAACTTGCCTTTATTTAGAGAGGCTGTCTTCAAAGAGAACATAGAAGACAAGACAGAAAACTGATGTTATGTCACCAATGGAGTGTCTCTAAGAATTCAATACCTTTATTCATATTATGGACAAGCAATTTACTTTCTGGTAAATTTGCATTTATTTCACCATAAAGTTGAGTATTTTGTTTACATTAGTGAAGAATCTGGTCGAATTAAAGGATTTGAATTTGAATCTAAGTACTAGTTATAAAGTGCTACATAAGTATAACTTTAGTGCAACGTAAATATAACTTTGTAAGGTGAGTGGGGAGCAGATTCAGTTCCCTGTAATTTTCTATTTTTTCCCATAAATTGTCCCAAATTAAGTTAACTTAATTCAGAACTGTTACTTCAAGGTACATAGCAAAGCTGAGGTAGACAGAATAGGAGGTAAAATCATGATAATGTACAAAATAAGGTTTCCTCTGCATAGGCACAGAGATGGATTTATTAGCAGACAATCAACTTCAGATATCATTGATGTTGATTTCAGACTATCATTGTATCTGTGTGTAATAGAGGAATACAATGAATATTGGAGACATTTCTATAACCACTGAATCCTTACAGGAAAGTGAAATGCTTAAAGGATGAAGCAAAGAGCAACTAAATTTGTAATGAAATGTTGTATGCAGCACTGTGAGGTTAATAAGTAGCACACAGATCTTAATGAAGTTACTCTGCCTATTTCTCTTTGTAATCTACACACTTCCATTGCTCAAAGCCATCTATCAGAAAGTTCAAGAAAATAATTCCCAAATTCAAATTAATTAGAAAAGCAAAACATAGTTAATTTAATTTTATTACAACATAGAAGTAGCCAGGTCTGCATTAACAAAAAATTGCTATTTTTCTCACTGTAAGAGGAATACTGTGTTTATTATGAAAGAAACATCAGAATCTCCCTCCATTTTTTAGAACTAAATAACCATTTTGAAATAATGTGACCTATATTATTGAAGAATTCGCAGTTATCATTATTTACTAAATACTTTGTTTTCAATGCAAAATGAATGCCTTTCTTTTCAAATACCTGCATTGCATGTAAATAAGTAGAAACATAATGTGCTCCAAAGCACAAAATAAATATTCCATTAAGCAAAATACGGAAATTCTGAGGAAGCTCAAGCTGCTGGAAGACAGCTCCTCTTTGTTTTGGATCACTCCTAGCTGAGTTAACCTAATTTTGAGTGCATTGAAAAACGGGTACTAACAGTAACATATTTTATCACAAAACTTATTGTTTACCACTCTAACATTAAAACTAAAATGTTCATGACAACAAGTCTTTGTGAAATAGCATGATTTAGGTAATCTCTGTAATATGTAGGGGATTTTGAAATTTTATATTCAATAATCTGTGGATTCGGCTTCATTAATGAAGATGGTCTCTTTCTGCAATCTTTTTAATTTATTTTATAATTCTCATAATTATAAGCCCCAAGATAGCAGGATAATTTGCTGGAAGCTATCCTAGACAAAATAGTCTGTAGGCCAGTAAAAATAGTGTTAACAATGAGATAAGCAGAGAATAGATAATTCCACATATAAATGTTGGAGCAGGAAGTAGTTTTCTCTATCATCTCATTTTAAGGGATATGCCATGTGTGAAGGGATGACTGTTTAGCAATTCCACCAGTCATGTCAGAGACAGAGACAGAAACCACATGGAAACAAAACAAAACAAAACAAAAAACAAAGAAAGAAACAACAACAAGAAAAGCAACAGTGATTCTGTATGTGTCAAATTATGTACTTGAGGCAGGGAAGAGGAAGAAAATCATAAAATGTCAAGTATCTTTAGAAGGCATAAGATGGAAGGAACCACAGAACCCATGAGTAAACTTAGATGAAGAAGTATACGTGGCATTTTATTTATTTTGTTAAGAGCAGCTTACCATTTTTGCTGTACAAGCTAAAGAATATCAGTAATATTACATTGTTTATCCTACTTAATGTCTGAAATGGGACTCCAATCTCCTGTATATCAGCAGAACACTGTGATAAAAAATGCTAATGATTCCATCAGCTTGCTCTTTGATAAACATAACCGTCAACTTGCAGTCTTTGTCTCAGTGGATAAATTGTCTGGGGACAGTATTTTTAGAACATATTCACCTCAGATATGTATTTACATTGGAGGGACATAAATACAGCCATCAGTATTTCAAAATTGTCATTTAGAAAATCTGAGCACTGCATATTTATTTCCGTTGCCACATCTTTAGAGCTCAAAAGAACGGTGTAAAGAAAGATGACTTTTCATGGAGACATATGATTCTGCAGACATTTTTTAACAAGTACAGCAGTTGTGGCTCATAATGACATCTTCTCTGTCCTAGCATAAAAACTACTATCACTCAAATCTACTCTTGAAGATTGGTGAAAAGATAAAACAAATTTTAAAAATCACCATATTCTATTGGATTGAAGACATCTTTTGAGTTATTTTTGTTAGTTTTCATTGGTATGAATGCATTCAGTTGTGAGTTTGATCCTCGAGCTCATCACTTGGGAAATTACTTTCATGATTATACATACAAAAATGAAGCAAGTGTCACTCCAATGAAGGGAAGTGTTAAAATTTAGATTAGAAACTTGGAAAGGATATTACAGATAGAAAATACAAAACAATGTTGAAAATATCTCATTCTTAATATTCAGAAATTTTCTTAAAAGTCTTTTGACACAGTCAGATCTTCACCCCGTATAGTCCTTATTCTGAATTGCGTTTTGCATTTTTTTTTTTTTGTAACTTATTTCCCATTCTCTACAGCATGAACTCCCAGATCTCTCATGTATCTTGGAAGAGCCATAATTTTCTCTGAGAAACATTCACTTTGAGTAACACAGAGATCTTGACCAAGTGGGGTACTTATTTTCCAGACTGTATGTACTTTTCTTTCACTCTCAGCTTTCAATATAAAATTCAGTTCATAAAATGCACTGGACTAATACGGGAAGTAGATCTGAGGTTTATTTTACTGCTGTAGAAATACTATTTTATTCATATAAAACAGTCTCCAATTCTAATGGGATATCTATTCATAGAATAGAATCGTAGATTCACCTAGGTTTGAAAAAATCTCTAAGATTACCCAGTCCAACCACCAACCTACCACCAGTATTTCCCCACTAAATCATGTCCCTCAGAACTTCTAAATATTTCTTGAACATGAAGGCTCAGTCACCTCCCTGAGCAGCCTGTTCCAGCACCTGACCACTCTTTCAGAGAATAATTTTTTCCTAACATCCAACCTGAATCTCAGGTTGTGCAATTTAAGGTTATTTAAGGTCAGTCTGGAGAAGAGGAGGCTCAGAGGAGACCTCATTGCTCTCTATAACATCCTAAAGAGAGGTAGTAGTGAGCTGGGGTTTGGCCTCTTCTCTAATGTCATTAGTGATAGGACCAGAAGGAATGGTTTCAAGCAGGGGGGATTCAAGCTGGACATTAGGAAGTATTACTTCTCAGAAAGGGTGGTCAGGCACTGGAATGGACTGCTCAGGAAGGTGGTGGAGTCACCGATCCTGGGGGTGTTCAAGGAAAGACTGAATGTTATGTTGAGGGACATGGTTTAGTGGGAGGTATTGGTAATAGGTGAATGGTTGGACGGGATGATCTTTTAGGTCTTTTCCGACTTTGGTGATTCTATGATTCTATGATTCTATTTTCTCTAGTTCTATCACTATAGTATGGAATTGTTACATGTAGGGAGGAAATTATATGCAGTATAATTTTAAATTGGAATTTGTTTTCAAGTGAATAAAATAAAATTATTTGGAAAACAATCATTACTTTGTAATTATCTACAGAAAAATTACCCAATTCTACAATCTCATTATTTAGTTAGAAAGAAACAAGCTTAAGTTCCACAATTTCTCTTTGAGACAGAGACTTTTAGCTTATGCATTTAAAAACTCTAAAATTTAAAAATTAGATTGCCTGGCCTGAAATGGCCTCAGATACAATGTTTTTTGGTTTTTTTTTCAGAATGCTTGTCTCTGAATAACCCATAAGACAGCTAGGAGATAATATGTCTTGCTCAGCTCATATTCCATGCCTACCATGGAATAAAAGAAATTAAAGGATCTATCCCTGCTCTTCCTAAAACTGAATCATTTTTCTCCATTTTCAAAAAAGAATAAATGATTTTCCAATCACCTCTGCAGGAACCCTTGAAGCATAACGTTTATTGTCCTATATTCTTCTACAGAATGTGTTTAGAGTACATTCTAAAAAAAAAAAAAAAAAAGTAAATTCTAATTAGAAAATAATTCTTCATCTTTTCTTTCCAATATCAAACTCTTAGTAATGGGATTATACCTGGTTAGTTTTCCTTAATTTTTCAAACAAATTTAATATTCCATTATTCATTGACTTTTGTTTATTTATTTTTCAGCAACAAGGATTCTCCATACAAGTTTTGCTCTTCATATTAACCTGAAGCACTAGCTGTTCAATAACATGTTTTACTGCTTTTCTTGTTCTCAGTTGTTTATATACTAGCAAGAGTCCAGTAATTGTGCTTACACCACATTAATTTTATTATCTTCCTCTTTATGTAAAACTAATAAAGTATTGAGAAGAGATGGATTCATTTTATTAGGTAAACTGAATTGTTTTTACTTAAGCTGTGATTTCATTCTGTAATTTTCTGTCTTCTTGAGTGCTTGTCAATCTTGGACGAACACAGAATTCCATACTGATTAACCACAGATTACTCTGCTTTGTCAGTTATGGTAGGAATAACAAACTTTAACACTGACAAAATTATTTGCTGGCATGTCTGTCAACTTCAAGTGAACTGCAGATTTTGTATTGTATTAAAAACAACAACAACAACAAAAACTCAAGAAAAAAATTTTTGAGCATCTATTTAATTTCTCTTGCATATATTACTTCAAAGCCATTATGATCTATCACTGATTATACCTTCCATCTGAAATCCACACTATGCAAGATGGGAGATGACCTTTGATCTTTGCAATTGGAGACTCATCTTGGATGACGCACAATAAAGTACAGTTATCTTTTTCCTGGGGATGGAGAATACAAAAAAAAATGCACTGTTCAAGAGTCCATGGAAAACAATTAGATTTGTGAATAATTTGACTTTGCTCACAAAGATCTTGCTTTGATGGTGTCTTTCACTTTGAATAGATCTCAGTGCAAAATGCAGGATATCAAATTTTCCAACCTGGAGCATAAAAGTAACGTGGGTAAAACAGCTTTAATGAATGGACTCCTGAAGCAATAGGACCAGCATCCAAGATTAGTGAAAAAACTTGTTAGTGTTTAACAAGCTCTGAAAACTTTTTTTCTTTCACTTCACTGTTTTCTTTTTCCTTTCATTTTTTACAAGTAGAAATATCTTCTAGCAGATGTCCACCTGATAAGTATTTCTTGGGGACTGAACTTTTTCCTCTTTCGGAAAGGTAAGGCAGAGAGAGGCTGGGTACAAAGGAAACATACTATTTTCACTGGGAAATATTTTTCTTTCAGAAAGAACGTTTGTGTTCTATTTTGACAATTGTTAAATTGTTAATTACCTAAACACTTTGTCAATCAAGGCATAATGGCAGAAACACTGAAGGTTTGGAAGTTCCAGGGATAGGTGAGAGAATATGTGTTGTAGTCAAAATCAATGGGTATTGCCCATATGGCAAAGGGTGCCTACATTCCTTTGGGAAACAAAAAACCTCATCTATCTTTTAGTGAAGTCAGAAATCTTCCAGCTGGTACTAATGAGAATTGCAAAGTGTACCAAGGATTCAGTAAGATAACAACAAAAATGAAAAGAAACTATAATCAAGAGAAGCCTTCCAATGGCAATTTTGAGTACTTTCCTTCCTGTAAGTATAAGAAAACAGAGAGTGAATAAAGGAGAGCATAGCTCAAATAATAATGTAGCTTTCAGATTTTTTTCTGTAGAAAAGTGTACAGATAAATATGACTAATGCACCTACAGTTTGAAATGAAGAGCTATGCACATTTTCCTGCTTTCCCATTAAGTTGACACAAGATATGAATATTCATGTTGTTTGTTATGCTTTTCTTATAGGAAATATACAAAACACGAAAGGCAAATTACTATTTGAGACATTCTTCCAAGAAAATATCTACAGAAATAGTTCCCAAATCCCTCATTATCCTTTAAAATTGTCTTTGCATTCCAGTTTCTTAGAAAAAATCATTTCAGATTCCATCTCTCCTTATAGAGAAGGAAAAACAGAACTGTGTTTAAAATTTCTATGTGAGAAGAAAATAAAAAAAAAATAACAGTTTAAATAAATAAGTAAATAAATAAAATGTGACTTGGAAGTTGAGGATGCTTTCATGTCAAATGAAGTATAAAATATGAATGGGTCCAGTCTCATCTGTGGTCTGGAAGGACGTATTACCATTACTGCATGATACACACTAGTAAGAAAGAAAAAAAAAAAATTCAAAAAAGTACAAAAAATAGATAATTATTTTTAACAGAAATTAGACAGATGTATACACATTTATTTATTTCAAATGTTGCTTACCTCATGGACAATGATGACTGACCATCCTGTGTCATCCTCTGGTGGTGCACAAGTACTCCACGTGAATACAACTGTGCTTCTATAGTTACAAATACTTTTAAAATTCATTTCATGTATAAGCAAAAAAAAAAATTAGTGTTAGTACTTATAACAACTGTGGCCTAGCAAGCAAAGAAAATTAATAGAAGGTAATTTGTAAGTTTGGGTTTTCTTCCTCTCCTCCCTACTCCCTTTCATGGTAATTTTTTCTTATTCCATCAGCATCTTTTCTGAATTTGGATATTACATTCACTGGCTCCAAATAACTGCTCTTCATATTCTGAAATGTTAGGAATAGCTCATATGCCTAGTTCCTTGTATATAC